>NC_080717.1:25261875-25321875 GCF_019097595.1 Hemibagrus wyckioides
AGTGTGTTACCAATTGTTTTCTTGGTGACTATGGTCCCAGATGCCTTGAGATCATTGACAAAATCCTCCAGTGTAATTCTGGGCTTATTCCTCGCCGTTCTCATGATCATTGAAACTCCAGGAGGTGAGATCTTGCATGGAGCCCCAGACCGAGGAAGATTGACAGTCCTTTTGTGATCCTTCCATTTGGGAATAATCGCACCAGCTGTTGTCACCTTCTCACCAAGCTGCTTGTCGATGGTCTTGTAGCTCATTCCAGCCTTGTGTAGGTCTACAATCTTGTCCCTGACATCCATGGACAGCTCTTTGGTCTTGGCCATGATGGAGAGTTTGGAATCTGATTGATTGCTTCCTTCTGTGAACAGGTGTCTTTCATACAGTTAAGGAGCTGAGATTAAGAGCACTCCCCGAGAGTGCTCCTACTGTAATCTCAGCTCCTTACCTGTATAAAAGGCACCTGGGAGCCAGAAATCTTTCTGATTGATAGGGTAGGGGGTCAAATACTTATTTCACTCATTAAAATGCAAATCAATGTATAACTTTTCTGAAATACGTTTTTCTGGATTTTTTTGTTGTTATTCTGCCTCTCACTGTTCAAATACACCTACCATTAAAATTACAGACTGATCATTTCTTTGTCAGTGGGCAAACGTACAAAATCAACAGGGGATCAAATAATTTTTTCCCTCACTGTATTTACATGTTTTTTTTTGACTAACACAATAAATTAGTTGCAAAATTGCACCCGGTGTCATTATTGAAGTCGTTTCCTTTGTTTGGGAACATTTCTCCAAACTAGTATTAATTGAATGAAGGTGAAAAAGGTGAAGGAAAATTTCACAGGGACGTGACTGAGCAACATTCAATTGGGAAATCCATGGCCAGAACATCACAGTCAGTACAACTGGATCAGTAACACAGAGGTGGAAATTTTATTGAACCTCATCTAATCGTCTCTGTACATCTGAACCATGCAGGATTTCATAGCATGTGGAAAAAGAAGAAGAAGGAAATGAGAGCCGTGATGAGTTTGAGAACGTGCTGCCTCACCATGAGGTGAACATGCTTACAGTTATGCAAGCACCAAAACCTGGGATGTCTCACATCCTCCTGTACTTGATTACTCCTCTGAAAACCTCAGAAAAACAGAATTTCCTCTCTCTCACTTCCCCATTTTGTGACTTTTTTTTTGCATACACTGGTCAGCAGAAATCGAATGTATTTTAACAAACCTTGGTTTTCGTAAGAGGAGGAGGCGATTTGCAATAAGACAGCCTCTGGACTCGTTTTCCTGATATAAAGCTCTACCTTCTTCGCTCTGCTCGTCTTCTATAACAAACATGAAGTCGTTTGGCTTGTCTGTACGGACGGCTGCATTCTTCCTTGCTCTTTTCTCTCAGGTAAGAGGAACACAGCTTCACACAGTTTAAGATATTGAGTGACAGCTTAAAGAGTCAGACATCGCAGTCAAACCAACAGCTGTACAGTTCTGCAGTGGAACTGTCACATTCATGTGTCATGTATAATTTTTAGTGTGTATTTTTAATTTGAGATGTTTTTGCTGTCAGAGTGTGAGCGGGAAGGACTGTGTGTGTGAGCTGGAGAACTTGCAGCGTCCTTTCCCAATGGAGAAACTCAACTCCATCAATACTGCAGCTAACGACTGCACGAAGAGCATCACTTCAACACAGGTTAGTGGCTGAAGAGTCATTTTTATATCATCTGAATATCCTGGAATTTGACAGGTTGCCATTAGAGGAAAAATCATCGACAACAGGACGGGAGAATGAAGTAGAGTTTACCTTTACCTTGATTATTTTCCAATAACAGCACTCCCTGAAGTGTTTTCTTCCTCTTAAATTAACATCAATATACCAGCGATTTAATTTTTTTTTTTTTCTTAATAAACATCCTTTTTACTTTTTACTTTATTTTACTTTACTTTATTAATTGACAGGCCCCGCCCACTTCTCCATCACATTATTAATCTATTGTCACTTCTTGGTGGTCTTAATTAAGATAGACTAATACAGTGACCGCACTTCCTGTAAAGGATAATAGAACATGAGTACAGTAAAACAAAATAAAAAGCTTTTCTTCATCAGTTAGAACGCAGACACCAGAACAGTTTACATAGCACACGTTATTGTTACTTACAGTAAGTCAAGGATTTTTCTACTGGAGACTTCCTCAAAATCTCAACTCCCTGTGGCTGGACTGCACATTGTAGCTCTGTGGATCTGTATTTACATTAAATATAAATTGTGGAGCATTTATGGTTCTTGTTCTGACTTATGAACAGACATTTCCTCACCAGCCTCTATTTTTTATCTTGAAGTTAATAAGAATAAAAAAACTTAAAAGTAAAAGACCTAAAGTTACAGTTTTACTGCTTCGGGTCTGTCAGCTTATGATGATTCAAAATACCTTAATAACACTTTATACAGTATTATTGGTTATATTTATAAAGTGCGGATGAATAGACTGATATATAGAAAGACAGACAGAACTGATATATTTCAACCTCTCTCTCTCTCTCCCTCTCTCTCTCTCTCTCAGTTAACAGAGGTGGATGTACTGATGCTGGGAGTGCAGCGGCGTCTGGATCAGCTGGAGAAGAGCGTGTCTGTGTTGGAGAATGAGGATGATGGTGATCTGTATGGAGCCGTATCACTGAGAATCATTGAGCTCGAGCTCGCCGAGGTCCAGGTGCTTCTGGGTAAACTGAAGAACACCATCAAGTCCAACAAGCAGCTCAGTGAGATCACAGCAACCAAGGTGACTTACTGCACTGCATCACACCAGACCAGACCACACCAGACCACACCACACCAGACCACACCACACCACACCACACCACACCAGACCACACCACACCACACCACACCACACCACACCACACCAGACCACACCACACCACACCACACCACACCACACCAGACCACACCACACCACACCACACCAGACCACACCACACCAGACCACACCACACCACACCACACCAGACCACACCACACCACACCAGACCACACCACACCACACCACACCACACCAGACCACACCAGACCACACCACACCACACCACACCACACCACACCAGACCAGACCACACCACACCACACCAGACCACACCAGACCACACCAGACCAGACCACACCACACCTGACCACACCACACCAGACCACACCACACCAGACCACACCAGACCACACCACACCACACCACACCAGACCACACCACACCACACCAGACCAGACCACACCACACCAGACCACACCACACCAGACCAGACCACACCACACCACACCAGACCACACCACACCACACCAGACCACACCACACCAGACCACACCACACCACACCAGACCACACCACACCAGACCACACCACACCACACCAGACCACACCACACCAGACCACACCACACCAGACCACACCACACCACACCAGACCACACCACACCAGACCACACCACACCACACCACACCACACCACACCAGACCACACCACACCAGACCACACCACACCACACCACACCAGACCACACCACACCAGACCACACCACACCAGACCACACCACACCACACCAGACCACACCACACCAGACCACACCACACCACACCAGACCACACCACACCAGACCACACCACACCAGACCACACCAGACCACACCAAACCACACCACACCAGACCACACCACACCAGACCACACCACACCAGACCACACCACACCAGACCACACCACACCACACCACACTACACCAGACCACACCACACCGCACCACACCACACCAGACCACACCACACCGCACTGCACCGCACCACACCAGACCACACCAGACCACACCAAACCACACCACACCACACCACACCAGACGACACCACACCAGACCACACCAAACCACACCACACCACACCAGACCACACCACACCACACCACACTACACCGCACCACACTACACCAGACCACACCACACCGCACCACACCACACCAGACCACACCACACCGCACTGCACCGCACCGCACCACACCGCACCACACCACACCACACCACACCACACTACACCAGACCACACCACACTACACCACACCACACTACACCACACTACACCACACCACACCACACCACACTACACCACACCACACTACACCACACCACACTACACCACACCACACCACACCACACTACACCACACTACACCACACCACACCACACTACACCACACCACACCACACTACACCACACCACACCACACTACACCACTCTACACTACACTACACCACACCACACCAGACCACACCGCACCACACCACACCACACCACACTACACCACTCTACACTACACCACACCACACTGCACCACTGTACACTACACCACACTGCACCACACTACACCACACCACACTACACCACTCTACACTACACTACACCACACCACACCAGACCACACCGCACCGCACCACACCACATCACACTACACCACTCTACACTACACCATTCTAAACCACACTACACTACACCACACCACACTACACCACTCTACACTACACTACACCACTCTACACTACACCACACCACACTGCACCACTCTACACTACACCATTCTAAACCACACTACACTACACCACACCACACCACACTACACCACTCTACACTACACTACACCACTCTACACTACACCACACCAGACCACACTACACCACTCTACACTACACTACACCACACCACACCACACTACACCACTCTACACTACACTACACCACACTACACCACTGTACACTACACCACACCGCACCACACCACACTACACCACTCTACACTACACTACACCACACCACACCAGACCACACCGCACCACACCACACCACACTACACCACTCTACACTACACCATTCTAAACCACACTACACTACACAACACCACACCACTCTAGACTACACTACCATACAACACTCTACTCTACACTACACTACACTACACTACACTACACCACAGTACACTACACTACACCACACCGCTCTACACTACACTACACCACTCTACACTACACTACACTACACCACACTACACCACTCTACACTACACTACACCACTCTACACTACACTACACTACACCGCTCTACACTACACTACACCACTCTACACTACACTACACCACACTACACCACTCTACACTACACCACTCTACACTACACTACACCACTCTACACTACACTACATTACACTACAACACACTACACCACACTACACCACTCTACACTACACTACACCACTCTACACTACACTACACTACACTACACTACACCACTCTACACTACACTACACTACACTACACTACAGTACACCACTCTACACTACACTACACTACACTACACTACTCTACACTACACTACACCACTCTACACTACACTACACCACTCTACACCACTCTACTCTACACTACACTACACCACTCTACACTACACTACACTACACTACACCACTCTACACCACTCTACTCTACACTACACTACACCACTCTACACTACACTACACTACACCACACTACACCGCTCTACACTACACTACACCACTCTACACTACACTACACTACACCACACTACACCACTCTACACTACACCACTCTACACTACACCACTCTACACTACACTACACCACTCTACACTACACTACACTACACTACACCACACTACACCACTCTACACTACACTACACTACACTACACCACACTACACCACTCTACACTACACTACACTACACTACACCACACTACACCGCTCTACACTACACTACACCACTCTACACTACACTACACCACTCTACACTACACTACACCACTATACACCACACTACACCACTCTACACTACACCACTCTACACTACACCGCTCTACACTACACTACACCACTCTACACTACACCACTCTACACCACACTACACCACTCTACACTACACCACTCTACACCACTCTACACTACACTACACCGCTCTACACTACACTACACCACTCTACACTTTACTACACTACACTACACCACACTACACCGCTCTACACTACACTACACCACTCTACACTACACTACACTACACCACACTACACCGCTCTACACTACACTACACCACTCTACACTACACTACACCACACTACACCACTCTACACTACACCACTCTACACTACACTACACCACACTACACTACACTACACCACTCTACACTACACTACACCACTCTACTCTACACTACACTACACCACTCTACACTACACCACTCTACACCACTCTACACTACACCACTCTACACTACACTACACCACTCTACACTACACTACACTACACTACACCACTCTACACCACTCTACACTACACCACTCTACACTACACTACACTACACCACTCTACACTACACCACTCTACACTACACTACACTACACTACACTACACCACTCTACACTACACTACACTACACTACACTACACTACACTACACCACTCTACACTACACTACACCACTCTACACCACTCTACTCTACACTACACTACACCACTCTACACTACACTACACTAGACTACACTACACTACACCACACTACACCACTCTACACCACTCTACTCTACACTACACTACACCACTCTACACTACACTACACTACACCACACTACACCGCTCTACACTACACTACACCACTCTACACTACACTACACCACTATACACCACACTACACCACTCTACACTACACCACTCTACACTACACCACTCTACACTACACTACACCACACTACACTACACCACTCTACACCACACTACACCACTCTACACTACACCACTCTACACTACACTACACCGCTCTACACTACACTACACCACTCTACACTTTACTACACTACACTACACCACACTACACCGCTCTACACTACACTACACCACTCTGCACTACACTACACTACACTACACCACTCTACACTACACTACACCACTCTACACTACACTACACCACTCTACACTACACCACTCTACACTACACTACACCACTCTACACTACACACTACACTACACTACACTACACTACACTACACTACACTACACTACACCACTCTACTCTACACTACACTACACCACTCTACACTACACCACTCTACACTACACTACACTACACCACTCTACACTACACTACACTACACCACTCTACACCACTCTACACTACACCACTCTACACTACACTACACCACTCTACACTACACCACTCTACACTACACTACACTACACTACACCACTCTACACTACACTACACTACACTACACCACTCTACACTACACTACACCACTCTACACCACTCTACTCTACACTACACTACACCACTCTACACTACACCACACTACACCACTCTACACTACACTACACCACTCTACACTACACTACACTACACCACTCTACACTACACCACTCTACACTACACTACACCACTCTACACTACACTACACTACACCACACTACACCACTCTACACTACACTACACCACTCTACACTACACTACACTACACCACTCTACACTACACCGCTCTACACTACACTACACCGCTCTACACTACACTACACTACACTACACTACAGTACACCACTCTATACCACACTACACCACTCTACACTACACTACACTACACTATACCACACTACACTGCACCACAATACACCACTCTACACTACACTACACTATACCAAACTACACTACTCTACCCTCCACTGCACCAGACTACACCACTCTACACCACACTACACCACTCTACACTACACTACCATACAATACTCTACTCTACACTACACCACTCTATACCACACTACACCACTCTACACTACACTACACCACTCTATACCACACTACACCACTCTACACTACACTGCACCACAATACACCACTCTACACTACACTACACTATACCAAACTACACTACTCTACCCTCCACTGCACCACACTACACCACTCTACACCACACTACACCACTATACACTACACTACCATACAACACTCTACTCTACACTACACTACACTACACTACACCACAGTACACTACACTACACCACACCGCTCTACACTACACTACACCACTCTACACTACACTACACTACACCACACTACACCACTCTACACTACACTACACCACTCTACACTACACTACACTACACTACACCGCTCTACACTACACTACACCACTCTACACTACACTACACTACACTACACCACTCTACACTACACTACACTACACCACACTACACCACTCTACACTACACCACTCTACACTACACTACACCACTCTACACTACACTACACTACACTACACCACACTACACCACACTACACCACTCTACACTACACTACACCACTCTACACTACACTACACTACACTACACTACACTACACCGCTCTACACTACACTACACTACACTACACTACACTACACCACTCTACACTACACTACACTACAGTACACCACTCTACACTACACTACACTACACTACACTACACTACTCTACACTACACTACACCACTCTACACTACTCTACACCACTCTACTCTACACTACACTACACCACTCTACACTACACTACACTACACTACACCACTCTACACCACTCTACTCTACACTACACTACACCACTCTACACTACACTACACTACACTACACCACACTACACCGCTCTACACTACACTACACCACTCTACACTACACTACACTACACCACACTACACCACTCTACACTACACTACACTACTCTACACTACACTACACTACACTACACTACACCACACTACACCACTCTACACTACACTACACTACACTACACCACACTACACCACTCTACACTACACTACACTACACCACACTACACCGCTCTACACTACACTACACCACTCTACACTACACTACACTACACCACACTACACTGCTCTACACTACACTACACCACTCTACACTACACTACACTACACCACACTACACCACTCTACACTACACTACACCACTCTACACTACACTACACCACACTACACCACTCTACACTACACCACTCTACACCACTCTACACTACACCGCTCTACACTACACTCCACCACTCTACACTACACCACTCTACACCACTCTACACCACACTACACCACTCTACACTACACCATTCTACACCACTCTACACTACACTACACCGCTCTACACTACACTACACCACTCTACACTTCACTACACTACACTACACCACACTACACCGCTCTACACTACACTACACCACTCTACACTACACTACACTACACTACACTACACCACACTACACTACACTACACCACACTACACTGCTCTACACTACACTACACCACTCTACACTACACTACACCACACTACACCACTCTACACTACACCACACTACACCACTCTACACTACACCACTCTACACTACACTACACCACACTACACCGCTCTACACTACACTACACTACACTACACCACACTACACCGCTCTACACTACACTACACCACTCTACACTACACTACACTACACCACACTACACCACTCTACACTACACTACACCACTCTACACTACACCACTATACACCACACTACACCACTCTACACTACACCACTCTACACCACTCTACACCACACTACACCGCTCTACACTACACTACACCACTCTACACTACACCACTCTACACCACACTACACCACTCTACACTACACCACTCTACACTACACTACACCGCTCTACACTACACTACACCACTCTACACTACAGTACACTACACTACACCACACTACACCACTCTACACTACACCACTCTACACTACACTACACCACTCTACACTACACTACACCACACTACACCGCTCTACACTACACTACACCACTCTACACTACACTACACTACACTACACCACACTACACCGCTCTACACTACACTACACCACTCTACACTACACTACACTACACCACACTACACCACTCTACACCACTCTACACTACACTACACCACTCTACACTACACTACACTACACTACACTACACTACACCACACTACACCACTCTACACTACACCACTCTACACTACACTACACCACTCTACACTACACTACACCACACTACACCGCTCTACACTACACTACACCACTCTACACTACACTACACTACACCACACTACACCACTCTACACTACACCACTCTACACTACACTACACCACTCTACACTACACTACACCACACTACACCACTCTACACTACACTACACCACTATACACCACACTACACCACTCTACACTACACCACTCTACACCACTCTACACCGCTCTACACTACACTACACCACTCTACACTACACCACTCTACACCACTCTACACCACACTACACCACTCTACACCACTCTACACTACACTACACCGCTCTACACTACACTACACCACTCTACACTACACTACACTACACCACTCTACACTACACCACTCTACACTACACTACACCACTCTACACTACAGTACACCACACTACACCGCTCTACACTACACTACACCACTCTACACTACACTACACTACACCACACTACACCGCTCTACACTACACTACACCACTCTACACTACACTACACTACACTACACCACTCTACACTACACCACTCTACACTACACTACACCACTCTACACTACACTACACCACACTACACCGCTCTACACTACACTACACCACTCTACACTACACTACACTACACTACACCACACTACACCGCTCTACACTACACTACACCACTCTACACTACACTACACTACACCACACTACACCACTCTACACTACACCACTCTACACTACACTACACCACACTACACCGCTCTACACTACACTACACCACTCTACACTACACCACTCTACACCACTCTACACCACACTACACCACTCTACACTACACCACTCTACACCACTCTACACTACACAACACCGCTCTACACTACACTACACCACTCTACACTACACTACACTACACTACACCACACTACACCACTCTACACTACACCACTCTAAACTACACTACACCACTCTACACTACACTACACCGCTCTACACTACACTACACCACTCTACACTACACTACACTACACTACACCACACTACACTGCTCTACACTACACTACACTACACTACACCACACTACACTGCTCTACACTACACTACACCACTCTACACTACACTACACTACACTACACCACACTACACCACTCTACACTACACCACTCTACACTACACCACTCTACACTACACTACACTACACTACACCACACTACACTGCTCTACACTACACCACTCTACACTACACTACACCACACTACACCACACTACACCGCTCTACACTACACTACACCACTCTACACTACACTACACTACACTACACTACACTACACTACACTACACCACACTACACCGCTCTACACTACACTACACCACTCTACACTACACTACACTACACTACACTACACTACACCACTCTACACTACACCACTCTACACTACACTACACTACACTACACTACACCACACTACACTGCTCTACACTACACTACACCACTCTACACTACACCACTCTACACCACACTACACCACTCTACACCACTCTACACTACACCACTCTACACCACTCTACACCACTCTACACCACACTACACCACTCTACACCACTCTACACTACACTACACCGCTCTACACTACACTACACTACACCACACTACACCACTCTACACTACACCACTCTACACTACACTACACCACTCTACACTACACTACACCACACTACACCGCTCTACACTACACTACACCACTCTACACTACACTACTCTACACTACACCACACTACACCGCTCTACACTACACTACACCACTCTACACTACACTACACCACACTACACCACTCTACACTACACCACTCTACACTACACCACTCTACACTACACTACACTACACTACACCACACTACACCGCTCTACACTACACTACACCACTCTACACTACACTACACTACACCACTCTACACTACACTACACTACACCACACTACACCACTCTACACTACACCACTCTACACCACTCTACACTACACTACACCACTCTACACTACACTACCATACAATACTCTACTCTACACTACACTACACTACACTACACCACACTACACCACTCTACACTACACTACACTACACTACACTACACCACACTACACCACTCTACACTACACCACTCTACACTACACCACTCTACACTACACTACACTACACTACACCGCTCTACACTACACCACACTACACCGCTCTACACTACACTACACTACACTACACTACACCACACTACACCACTCTACACTACACTACACCACACTACACCGCTCTACACTACACTACACCACTCTACACTACACTACACTACACTACACCACACTACACCGCTCTACACTACACTACACCACTCTACACTACACTACACCACACTACACCACTCTACACTACACCACTCTACACTACACTACACCACACTACACCGCTCTACACTACACTACACCACTCTACACTACACCACTCTACACCACTCTACACCACACTACACCACTCTACACTACACCACTCTACACCACTCTTCACTACACTACACCGCTCTACACTACACTACACCACTCTACACTACACTACACTACACTACACCACACTACACCACTCTACACTACACCACTCTAAACTACACTACACCACTCTACACTACACTACACCGCTCTACACTACACTACACCACTCTACACTACACTACACTACACTACACTACACCACACTACACTGCTCTACACTACACTACACTACACTACACCACACTACACTGCTCTACACTACACTACACCACTCTACACTACACTACACTACACTACACCACACTACACCACTCTACACTACACCACTCTACACTACACCACTCTACACTACACTACACTACACTACACCACACTACACTGCTCTACACTACACCACTCTACACTACACTACACCACACTACACCACACTACACCGCTCTACACTACACTACACCACTCTACACTACACTACACTACACTACACTACACTACACTACACCACACTACACCGCTCTACACTACACTACACCACTCTACACTACACTACACTACACTACACTACACTACACCACTCTACACTACACCACTCTACACTACACTACACTACACTACACTACACCACACTACACTGCTCTACACTACACTACACCACTCTACACTACACCACTCTACACCACACTACACCACTCTACACCACTCTACACTACACCACTCTACACCACACTACACCACTCTACACCACTCTACACTACACTACACCGCTCTACACTACACTACACCACTCTACACTACACTACACTACACCACACTACACCACTCTACACTACACCACTCTACACTACACTACACCACTCTACACTACACTACACCACACTACACCGCTCTACACTACACTACACCACTCTACACTACACCACTCTACACTACACCACTCTACACTACACTACACTACACTACACCACACTACACCGCTCTACACTACACTACACCACTCTACACTACACTACACTACACCACTCTACACTACACTACACCACACTACACCACTCTACACTACACCACTCTGCGCTAGACTACACTACTCTACACTAATCTACACTACACTACACCACACTACACCGCTCTACACTACACTACACCACTCTACACTACACTACACTACACCACTCTACACTACACTACACTACACCACACTACACCACTCTACACTACACCACTCTACACCACTCTACACTACACTACCATACAATACTCTACTCTACACTACACTACACCACACTACACCACTCTACACTACACCACTCTACACTACACCACTCTACACTACACTACACTACACTACACCACACTACACCGCTCTACACTACACCACACTACACCGCTCTACACTACACTACACTACACTACACCACACTACACCACTCTACACTACACCACTCTACACCACTCTACACTACACTACACCACACTACACCGCTCTACACTACACTACACCACTCTACACTACACTACCATACAATACTCTACTCTACACTACACTACACTACACTACACCACACTACACCACTCTACACTACACCACTCTACACTACACTACACTGACAAATCACTGCTTTCCTACAAATACACACCTGAAGCCTATCACTCCTGAGTAATCACTACATTTTGCTCCTGATTATTTCAGTTATCAGACTGCTTGATCACCTCAAACCTTGCATGTCTTTGGCTTTGACTCTGCTAGTGATCGTTAAAGCATTCCAGGCAATCATTTTGAAAGAAGCTTCATTTCTTGCAGCTCACTAATGCCCTCTAGTGGTTCACTGCTAGGTGTGGATCCGTAAACTCCAAAGAGAAAGAAATGATTCTAAAACTTAAGTAAATGAAGTCAAATAAATAGCATATTATAATCTGAGGTGAAAATAACATGCAACATGTGGGCAATGTCTTTCTGTATGTTAATCATTGTTAATGAGAGTCAGGGATTCTTCAGATCAATTAATTTCATTCAGAACTTTATATGAATTTTACACTAAATGGCAATCCACCATGATCAGAGTTATAATATTTATTATTTAGTTCTTATTAGTATTAACCTGCCTATTTGAGTCGATTGGATCCAAATTTAATGACTCAACAAAGTGTGTAGATAATATAAATTATTTAAGATTTCAAGAACTTCAGATTGGGCCTAATGTTAATCTGTAATTGAAAAAAAATCATGAATGAGAAAGCTCTAGAAATAGAGACTGGCGACTGAGACCCTCTGTCTTTAAAATGTATTTAAACTTGCCGCATTTGTCTAAAGTGATTCATTTTGATCAAACAGTGTGTTTTGTAAATAATTGTTTAGGCAGTGGATATGATGTGCTTCTGTCTGAATAATTATGTAAGTTGATGACCATGACTGTTGTTTTTTTGGGTAATTAAAGATGCAGAACGTGACAAAGGGCATGGAGGAGCTTGAGACCTTCGATGTTTCCCAGGTGGTGAGCAAACAGCGAGAAAATCAGCGAATGAAGAGAGACTTGGCTAAATGTGAGCATGAGCTTCACGCCACCCCTCAGCCTCCCATTCCTCGCCCTCGTATGTACACTTTAGCATTTACCCTTACTGTAAATTCAAATGGATACACCAACAAAAACCTAACCATTAATATAGTCTTTTCACGGTTACTATGGGTTGTCTGGTTTTCTTCTACTTTCCAAAAACATGCCTGTACATGTGACTGTGTGTCCATAGTATATGAGTTCTGTTTGAGTTTTAAAAAAGTCATAGTGCAAATGTATTGTTTCAGCTGTTGCAGTCATATAAATAAAATGTCTAATGATCCATTCACAGTGCCTTTGATCATCAGATTTCTTCTTTGTGTGTGTGTATGAGTATAGGACGCTGTCCACAAGGCCAACTGGTCAATATGAACGGCCCTAGAACTTATTCCCTCACCCAGTACGGGACCTCGTACTATTATGGCGCCTGGGGGAAAGACCCAAAACCCGCTCCAGGTAAGGAGGACATGTACTGGCTGGTGGCTCTGACCAGCAGCAACGCTTTTGCTAACTATGTGCGGCATTACAGCAGTTTGAGCACTATACTGGTAGGTGTGGGTCCTGTAGACACCACCATTGCTTCTTCAAACCCCACCACAAACACCATCATCGGCCCTAACGTGGTGCAGTATGGAGACGCGCTATACTATGGCTGCTATAATACACCATCTGTGTGTCGCTTTAACATCTCCACCCGCACCATCACCAACACACCACTTCCACAAAACTCCGGCTTTAATAACAAGTTTCCTTTCGGCCACTTGGACGCCACGTACATCTACACAGACTTGGATTTTGCCACAGATGAATCTGGTCTCTGGGTCGTCTACACAACACCGGACAATTTTGGCAACGTGATCCTTAGCGAGGTGTTAGAAGGAAGTCCTCCATCTTTGGGCCGGTCGTGGCGGACATCACTGCACAAGCGCACTGCCACGAACACCTTCATGGCATGTGGAGTGCTTTATGCCACACGTTTCCAGGACAAACAGACGGAGGAAATTTTCTACTCCTTCGACACGGAGACAAGGGAAGAGCGTTACGATCTGAAGATCCATCTCAAGAAAATGCAGACCAACATCCAATCTCTGAATTATAACCCACGAGACCGAATGCTCTACGCCTACAGCGACTCGTACATCGTCTCGTATGATGCGGTCTTTCAGTAAATACATGTCATCTTCTCATATAGCCGTGTGACAGTAATGCATATTCCTCTTTTTATAGATGCTGGTGGTTTATAACAGAAAATGAGATGAATTTTAAATGTCATGATAGGTTTTTAAAGAAATGCTTATTGTTTTTCTTTTTCTTTTTTAAATAATATCTGTACACATTATTATCCCTCAGCTATTCTGGAAACACCTCTTAACCAATAAAACATGACTTTATCTCCATGGCTATGCTGTGTGGTCTAAAATGTTTTTATTTTATTATTTTCTATTCATTTTCCAACTCATTTAAACCTATGATAACCAACTATCTAACTTTACGGTGAGCAGAAATAATTATTTAAACACTTTGTTTATACTATTCGATATAAATTTACACACAAAATGTCTTTTGACATTGTGCTTATACAGGCAACCTTATATATTGTTATTTTAGCTTTCTGCCATAGTATTTTGGAATGAACATAAATGTATCATGCTTAGGGGCATTTATATGCAAATTGGATAAACAGTGTAGAAATTTTGGCACATTTTAATTTAAGTATTTTTATCTTTGCAATATTAGACGGAAAAAGCCTTTCCTAGTAATATAATCTACATTAGCTTCAAATGACAGACTGGGGTTCGATAATCAATAATCAAGGTCACACTGTTGCACATCATGTAACTGAAAGGCCATACAGAATTACTAAGCAGGTCATTTACTACTTTAACCAATGCTGTACATCTCAGTACTGTCATGAGTCCTAAATCCTGACTGATAAATCCCATGAGTGTTAATCCTACAGTATTCCAGCATGAATATAAATGCTGTGCTACGACCATTTCCCAGATAGCAAAATAGGTCTGGCCCAGATCTGGCCCACACAATGCACTTACATTTGGCCCATATACCACAAAGAATGACGGCCCTTTGGTGGCCCATGTGTGGTTTGCCAGAGTTGGGCCAGACGTGGGCCAGCACTGGGCCACACCACATAAACCAAACCATAACCGGGCCACATCTGGCATGCCATCATATAAACACTGCCAGACCTGGTCCACATCTAGTTGACATACCACCTGCCATGCCAGAACTCCATGCCAAGCCAGCAGTGCCGGCTTAATGCCAGATCTGGCCCAGACCCGTCTGCTATGTGGGTTCTAGGATCCTGGAGATGATGCGGAGGTTTGATTTTTCCCAATAGTTACAGTTGGAGTTGGGTTTTAAAATCTGGAGTTTGAAAACTGTTAGTTTAAAGGATCTGGGCTCATAACCATTGCTAAGGCAGGAAGATAATTTATAATAGAGGTTTGATTACTTACAGTAGTATCTGCATGAAGAAATGTGTACATAAGTGATAAATAACACGTTTTATTTATTTAACACTTTAGATGTAAGAGTGATCAAAGGTGCTGGCTGTGTATTCAATATGATCTAAATTTAGGCTAAATAAGTTACTAAAACAGAGTTCCTGAGTGTTTATACAGTTCTGTTTAACTTGAGAAACAGACACACTTTCAGTATGGTAGAACCAGTGAGGATGGAAGGCAGGTGGTCTGTTTGTCAGATCCTTGACCTTAGCTCTGGACAGTTACCGATTCACTGGGCCTCGTCTAAGACTAAGTATGCAAGAAATGAGAACAGCATTTTCCTAGGGGGGATGGATATTGTAATGTCCTAAAAAGCCAGACAATAGGATGTCTTCTAAATGTCTATAAAGCCAACTTTATTCTTGGAGCACCAGCTAGGCATTTTACTTTACCGTTATACAGCAAAAGTGTTTGCAGAGTTGATATCTGCTCAAATAACTCTATAAAAATAAATCCCAATAACACAATTTCAAACACATGAAGCATTAAACATGTGCCATATTCCTCCATGCTACAGGTGTGATGTCCCTGGTGGAATCATGTGTCTTAACTGCCATGTATTTTTTTTTGGAGTTGTCCTCTCTTATCTGGTTTTCTGGGAGTATTGAACATTTATGATATTTATTGTTTTCAATGTTAATTGTATTTACTTATGCTCAATACTGAAACAGTAACAACCAGTTGCTGTACACCGATCAGGCATAACATTATGACCAGTGCCAGGTGAAGTGAATAAGACTGATGATCTCCTCATCATGGCACCTGTTAGTGGGTGGGATATATTAGGCAACAAGTAAACATTTTATCCTCAACGTTGATGTGTTAGAAGCCGGAAAAATGGTCAGGTGTAAGGATTTGAGCGAGTTTGATGAAGGGCCAAATTGTGATGGCTAGACCACTGGATCAGAGCATCTCCAAAACTGCAGCTCTTGTGGGGTGTTCCCGGTCTGCAGTGGTCAGTATCTATCAAAAGTGGTCCAATGAAGGAACAGTGGTTAGCCGGTGACAGGGTCATGGATGGCCAAGGCTCATTGATGCACGTGGGGAGAGAAGGCTGGTCTGTGTGATCCGATCCAACAGACGAGCTACTGTTGCTCAGATTGCTGAAGAAGTTAATGCTGGTTCTGATAGAAAGGTGTCAGAATACACAGTGCATGACAGGTCAGGGCTGTTTTGACAGCAAAAGAGGGACCAACACAATGGCAGGTGGTCATAATGTTATGCCTGGGTTAGTGTATATTACTACGTTTTTGGTATGTAAGGAAAAATGTTATAAATTCTTTATTCATGTGTGTGCCATGAACAATAAAACAGAAACACATATTTAGATGTAAAACACATTCAGCAATTTTATTATTTATATCATAAGTTGAAATACAGATTTACAGACTTTTTTAATAAAGCGATATTTTTAAAGCATATTCTGAGCATACGTAAGGTGTAAACAATAGCGCATGATATGCAACATTCTAGATTTTTCTCTTGTCTTTAGAGGTGCAAATGAGAAAAAATGGCTCTCCTACTATCAAAGAGATTTAACTAAAAAAGCAGAAAGAACTCAGAACACTTTCACTGCTATTCCAGTGTTTTATGGTATTAAATGAAGTTTCAGTCAAATGCTATACTGAAAATCATGTGGTTATGATGATCATACAGTGAATTTATTGCATGTTCTAATATAACTTCAGAAGTAAACTTGGTAGGCGAGCATGTAGCCACCGTTGTACATGTAGAGCCTCATGTCTGTGGGGTTGTAGTGAAGGTTGGCGACGCTGGCTGCCACCTTCTCCATAGGGATGGAGAGCATGTTGTCCTCCATCCCTGTGGTCGTGTCGAAGGCATAGAACACTTCCTCTTTGTAAGTGTTTATGAAGCGAGTTGCATAAAGCACCCCACACACCATGAAGGCGTTGGTTACCGAGCGCTTGAACAGGCGAGTCTTCCACGTGTGTGTCACGTTGAAGTTTTCAGTGTCCACTAGACTTATCACCATGTTCCCATGGTTAGCTTCCATGGCGTACATTACCCACAAGCCCTTATCATCAACTGAGAGGTTGATGTCCGTCCAATCGAGGCAGCTGTAATAGCAGTAGGGAAATTTGTTATTGAATCCAGCACCAGGAAGCTTAAGACGCCGGACTTTCTTGGTTTTCACATCATAGGCACAGAGTTCTGGCACGTTATAGCACTGATAATACACAACACCCTTGTGAAAGATGGTCCCTGGACCCTGAATCGCATTAGCATCAGTGTATGATCCCGTCAGTGATTCATCTCTGTGGTTCCTTGCAGCCATCAAGTCTTCATAAGTCTGATAGAAGCGCACAGTGATCCCCAACCTGTGGCCACTAGCTAGATGCTGGATCCAATAAGACTCTACACCATCAGCATCAGTGTCATGACCCCACGCTCCAGCGATGTAGGACGTACTGAAAGGGTTCAACTTAGTGACCACTGGCGCACTGATATTTGTCATCATACATTCAGAACAAGAGCCTGTAAAGCAGAAAATAGCAAAATAATTAAATAAATAATTAATTACTAATGACAAAAGGTCACAACTGGATGTAAGGCTAGTGCCAAACCCTGACATACTCCAACAGGGGGCCTCCAACTCCTTCTCTTTGTTTCAACTTTTCTGTACAGACCTAAGGTTTTTATATTTGCATACAATTGTACAGGTGTACAGGTGCTTGTGGCACCTTCCATCATTGAAGTTGATCCTAAGCAGGAACAGGACTTGCTGAGGTGTGCCATTGGTTAAGTGGCTCAGATTTTCCTATGTTAAGGGTAAAAAGGTACTAGCCCTTAAATACAGCCACAGATGCACTCTGTTGGCTTATCAAAAGCTTCTAAAAGGCATTTCATAGAAAAAAATGTCATCCTCCAGACTGTTGACAGAAAGTCAGAAAATTATCTCTGATGTGAACAAAGAAGATGCCCTAATGGACTCACCAAAATATTTTTGGTTAATTGTTTGGTAAAATGACATGTATTGAGTTTACATAACTCAAATCTACTGAAACTTTTGGCCTTAAATGTAGATTTGAGGATTTTGTGCTTCAACTTCCATGACTGATTATTATTTCTCACAATATTCTATTGTACTTAACTAACCACAGTGGTTGGTATATTTGGAGAAATGGCCTATGATTTAACATTGTTAGGTAGGCTTATGCCTGACATGGTATTAGGTTTTCAGTGAAAAATGTAAGTTAACTTACTCCTGAAGCTTTGTGGGAGGGTCCTGCAGTTCTGGATGCGATTATTGAGGGACCGCAGTTTCTCCCTCATTGTTTCTAAGTTGAAGACGTTTTTATTGTACATCTGATCCACATCTTCCTGAAACTTCTGCAACTAAGGTACAAATGCAGACAAAGATTTATTTTTACTCAAATAAATGTTAAGAAATATAATGAAGATTGTGTTTTTATAGGTTCAGAATAGGATCCCCTGTTGAGCCATTCCACATGGAGGAACGGTCCTCACAACCTTGCTGACACCAAACACAGATCTATAGCAATACCACACAGGCTGAGTATCCCTGACCATAACCCCCCAATGTCTTCCTCCATTGGACAAACCACATCAACTTACTTGACTGTGTCAGCCAACCAGGTGAGAAGACAGCTGATCAAGGCAAGGCTGCAGGCCCTGATGGTATTAGTCCCATGATTCTCGGTCTACTCAGAGAGTCCTGCACTACTCAGTTGTCTGGTACCATTAAGTACATCTATAACCTACGTCTGATGCAGGAAAGGGTACCGGTGCTATGAAAAACATTTTGCCTCATACCAATACCTATGAAAGCCACACCATGTGGCCTCAGAGACTACAGACCAATTGCTTGTCATCCCAGGTGTTGGAAAATATAGTTTTAACCCACCTGGTCCCATAGGTGAAACCTGCACTGCACCCACTCCAGTTTGTTTACCAGCCTCATGTAGGTGTTCATGATGCTGTCATCTGCCTGCTGCGGTGTGTTCAGTCCTACCTTTATGGCAGGAGTTGTACTGTGAGGAACATGTTTTTTTTTTATTTTTCCATTGCCTTCAACACCATCTAACGTTTTCTGCTGAGTGAGAAGCTGCTCAGAATGCATGTCAGCTCAACCACTGACTACCTGTCAGAGAGGCATGTCAGATTTTTGTAATTAGGGGCCTCCCTGTCTGACAGAGGACCTCAGGAGACTGTCCTGTCTCCATTTCTGTTCACTCTATACACCTCAGACTTTCAGTATAACTCTGAATCATACCACCTGCAGAAGTTTTCTGATGACTGCAGTTGGGATGGACATGAGTCTGAGTGCAGGGGACTCCTGAATAACTTTGTGGACCTGTGCACTAGGAATTACCTTCTCCTAAATGTGATGAAGACCAAGAAGATTGTAGTGGACTTTAAGAGGACTAGAACTTTGATTGAGCCCATAACCATCATGGGCAAGGAGGAACTGGTTGGAACTGCTGATAAATACAAGTATTTGGGTGTACACTTAAATGACAGACTGGACTAGAGGACCTACACTGACTAGCTGTGTACAAGAAGGGAATGAGCTGAAGCTATTTTCTGAGGAAGCACAGATCTTTCAATGTTTGCAGTAAGATGCTGGAGATCTTCCAGTCTGTGGTGGCGAGTGCCATTTACTTTGTTGTGGTCTGCTGGAGGGGCAGCATCAGCGCCAGGGATGCCAGCAGGATTAACAAGCTAATACTCAAGGCTGGATCTATCGTTGGACACAAAATGGAGACGTTTGAGTCAGTAAGGAAGATGAGGTCATTGAACCAACTGGACAATCCATCTCAACCACTCAACACTACATCGTCAGCAGACCTCAGACTCGTTCAGATTCAGTGTTACAGAGAACGTTACAGGAGGTCATTTTTACCATTTGCAATAACATTGTACAACAGCTCATCTGTGTGTGGTCTCACCAGATCTCACACTGCACTATTAAACCTGTTAACACTATTTTTTAGAATCTATCTATCTATCTATCTATCTATCTATCTATCTATCTATCTATCTATCTATCTATCTATCTATCTATCTATCTATCTATCTATCTGTCTGTCTGTCTGTCTGTCTGTCTGTCTGTCTGTCTGTCTCAAGTGGCTCAGGCTCTGAGTCGGGGTTCAGATCAGGGGTTCAAGCCCCACCACTGCCAAGTTGCCAATGTTGGGTCCTTGAGTAAGGCCCTTAACCCTCTGTGCTCCGGGGGTGCTGTATCATGGCTGACCCTGCGCTCTGACCCCAACCTCCAAGGTTGGGATATACGAAGAAAGACTTTCACTGTGCAGTGATGTATATGTCTATCTATCTACCTAGTAGTGTGCAAGTGACCATAAAAGGAAAAAAATCTGACAACTGTTATAAGATTCAGATAGCAGAGACTCTGATCATTGTTAAATAAACATATCCTTACAAAAATTATTTGTTTGTTAAGCTTTTTAACCATTTTACAAATGAACAGTTTCAAGAGACACCTTTCTAGTGCATGATTGAGGGACTAAACGTATACAAAAATTAAGTTAAGCCTTAAAGTATACCTCTGTATGTATCTGCTGTGCCTCCTCTCCATCTTTGTCGAAAGCTTCATCATCCATGGTGTCCTGTAGGTGCTGGATCTCTTGGCTGAGCTGCTTCAGGTGTAGAGCGTTGTACAGGCCCTGAGTGTTCAGGTACTGGAACCTTTCCAGCCGCTGGGTCACATTATTCAGTGTGGCCTCCATGTCAGGAACCGTCTCCTCACCCATCCCCGTCTGTCAGCAGTAATGACGGTTTACTACATTTTATTCCAGCACTAATATTTCAGTTAGATTTTAGTTTAGCTCTCTTAATTAAGGTCATGCCCAAAAGTATGTGTGCACAAACTAGTGATGTTTTTCTACAACAGAGATCTATAATATTGCAGTATGTGTGAGTTGAGTGTGTGTGTGTGTGTGAGACCTGTGTTTGGAGTTTTTCCAGTGAGTCTTGGCAGTTTTGTATCAGTTGTGACACAGCATCATACTTGGAAACAGGAAAAACCCAGACCGTGCTGTTCACCTCACACACACATGAGCCATTTCTCTCCTGACCTTGAACGCTGTGTGCATGGCCACCCTGATACACACACACATCATACACAAACATGAACATACACACATCATACACAAACATGACCATTCACACAACACATCATACACAAACATGACCAGTTGATAGAGTTTCTTAAAAGCTTCTTCATTTAGCACTGAAAATTATTAAACTCCTCATATCTACTGTTGTTTTTTTTTTACATTCCTGAGAGCAATTGTCTTAAGAAATCTACTTTATAAATACTCCAGATTCCTCCAATATACACCAATCAGGTACAGTATAACATTTTGAGCAGTGAGAGGTGAAGTGAATAACACTGATGATCTCCTCATCATGGCACCTGTTAGTGGGTGGGATATATTAGACAGCAAGTCAACATTTTGTCCTCAACGTTGATGTGTTAGAAGCAGGAAAAATGGACAAGTGTAAGGATTTGAGCGAGTTTGACGAAGGGCCAAATCTCCAAAACTGCAGCTCTTGTGGGGTGTTCCCGGTCTGCAGTGGTCAGTATCTATCAAAAGTATCCTTTAGGTCCTGTAAGTCCTTAAAGACCTAGTATACCCATGGAGGCCCTACCTCACAACTTACAGGACTTAAAGGATCTGCTGCTAACATCTTGGTGACAGATACCACAGCACACCTTTAGGGATCTAGTGGAGTCCATGCCTCGGCGTAAGGGGGACCAACACGATGTTAGGCAGGTGGTCATAATGTTATGGCTGATCGGTGTAGATAGTGGTACAGCTACAAACCTAATGATATACATTTAGTTCCAGTTTTACATTCATCAATAGTCAATAGGGAAGTTAATTTTTTACAAATGCTAAAACAATATTAACAAAATATTGTATGTACATGTGTAAGTGCTGCACATGACATAAAAAAATATAGATCTTATTCTCGAATAGTAGAATAATGTCCAATAAGTACAGTTCTTAATAATCCTTAATAAAACTTTTCAAATAAAACTGACTTTGAAATAAGTTCAATAATATAAAATCTGCATCTGAAATTATATTCATAATTCAAAATTATAACGGTGAAACATAATCAGGAATTCATTAAACTAAACTTTTTGAAAATGGCTTCCATTCATATTTCATTAATTAAGTCACTGGATGATTTTGATTTACTTTAATAGAAATTTAACAGAAATCAAATCCAAAAGCTTTTTGAAATTGAATAATATTTTACTTTTACCTAATATTTATGAGGATGGATAATTAAATTGTTTATAAGCACACTTAAAACTGCTTGATTCATCATCTATAAGTGTGTCTTTTATTCGGTATTTGTAGATATTATTATTCAGTATTGTAGTTAAAAGCGACATGTCGGTACTTACAGCGGCGGCAAGAAGCAGCACGAGAAGGATCATGATCAAACTGAGTGTGTCTGAGCTTCTCCATCAGCCTTTATAAGTATGATCTCTCTCTCATACACACACACACACACACACACACACACAAATTTTTTTCCCTTTATTGTGGTTTATTGCGGGAGGATGTGAATATTTTTTAGCTTCCTTTGGGGAATCTTGATTTGCTGACAAAAAATTCCAGTTCACTTTTTGGAACAGAGCTCTTGTACAATAGATCTGCAGTCAGACTACTGTTAACTGGATTTAAATAATAATAAATATGTGAATATTTGTTATAATAAAACACAAACAACTAAATGACAGGGTATGATATTGAAAGCACATCAAAATTCTCTTGGGCAAACTAAGTATTTTGTCAAAAACCAGCAATGCAACAATATGACTTACTAAAACAAACTAAGCATCCTTTAATCTGGAATAGTTTGGTCTTCCAAACATTCTTCAGGTGTGTTTTTAGAGATCACAAACTAATCTTTATGTCATGATACGCGATCAGTATATCCAAAATCACAGCCATATGAACCTCCTTGCTCAAAGTACTGCTGAATGAATTCCATTTTCTCCTTGTTATTTTTTACATCAATAAAAATGTATACTTTTGTTATTTTGTTTGGCACCTCTCTGTATTATATACCAGTACCAGAGGTGGACAAAGTACACAACTTCCTTTCTTGAGTGAAAGTACAGATACTACTGGTCAAACATTACTCCATTACAAGTAAACGTTTTTTTACTTAAGTAAAAGTACAGAAGTACCTGTTTTTAAAAGTACTTAAGTATCAAAAGTAAAAAGTAAATGTCAACGCATTGTTTTAGTATTGTTGCCTTGTTGTATGCAATACTTACAGTACCTTTTGTAGCAACCTAGTGAATATACTGACCAGTTTGTAGTATCTGTGGAATTAAGAGCTTTTAGAATGTTACAAAATTAAGAAATTAAACAACTGAATTGACAAAAAAGACAGGTATAATCTATCTATAATCTAATTTTAATTTTTTTATTTAACACTCCTACCACCCCCAACAAAGATGTACACATCTATGTGTATCCATTCATGCACATTTGAATGAAGTGGTCTGTAAATCCAACCTGCCTTGAAACACAGCTACACAACTGTAGCTGTATAAATGCCCAACAGCAACGCTGCTTTAAAAAAAGAGCAAAACAGAAAAACTTATTTGCCATTAAAACAAAAATTGCAAACCATTAGTTGTGACCATGATACTATGTTTCACAGATCACTAGTAGAGAGAAATTGTACTATGGTCAAATAAGTCAAACTTAAAAAGGTCCTAGTTCATCTTATGTAGAAGCTGGTTCTCAAAGTTATGCGAATGAATTGCTCCCCTTCTTGGGCTGAAGATCAATCCAGCTGCACTAAAAAGCCTCTCACAGGCCGCTGAGGCAGGGAGGGCTGTGTTCAGCTTAAGTGACAGGATGGAAGGCTGGATAAGATGTCAGCATAGTCATACCTTCAGCTGTACATGTTAGGTATGCATCCAGTTGTATGGATGTCTCCTGTGTGTGCACATGCTGATATTAGAGAAGAAATCCTTTTCATCGAAAGTGTATGAGGAGTAAGTTACCATACATACTTCATGGCACAGGCAATATCCATTTCAAGCTTTTACCAGAAACTAAAAGTAGGAAAGTTTTTGTTTTCGGTATACAAAGCAAACATTTAAAATGAAAAGAATCTTTACTCTTTTCTAAAAACTGGAACATACTGTCTAAGTATGGCCATGGATGCACGCACTGCACCGATGATCTGTCTTCTTGCCACCAGTTGATCAGCGCTCAAAAAATGACGGAAAACCACTGAACTTCACGGCACGTGACGCTACAAGAGTGAAAAAAAAAATCATCCTCTGATTAACGTAACTACTTTCTACTCAGTGACCTTGACAGAAATGTAGTGGAGTAAAAAGTACAATATTTGTCTTTCAAATGTAGTGAAGTTAAAGTAACAAGTTTCCAGAAAAAATAATACTCAAGTAAAGTACAGATACTCAAAAAGTGTACTTAAGTACAGTACTCAACGTCTACCTCGGACCAGTACACCACTAATTCAATAGAGAGCAGTCCCTTTTGACTGCAACACAACTTCATTTTTGTTGTCACTTATGTTATAGCAGCGTTAAACCCCTCAACATCCTACCTTTTTGCTCTCACCCTTGTAATTAATACAATAATGAAAGCAGCCTGTCATGTGTGACAGCAGGGATGTGGTTCAGCAGTGTTTTTTGATTATGAGGAGGGGTCAAGGAGAAAGAGCATGCTGTTGGGTGAATAGGGACATTAATTATGTAATTAATGAACGAGTGTTTCACTAAGTGGCTGAGTGATGATAAAGGAGGAAAGGTAAAAGGGTGCTGGTGCTAGAATCCAAAGGTGAGGAAAATATGCCTCCATGGAGTACTCTCTCGCCTCATCAAGAATGCATCCTTCGGGCTTCCTCTAGAACTTACATCAAGCCATCCTCAAGTTGCACCCTTTCAGGCTCTTCTGCAATCACAGAATGAGAATTAAAAAAAAGCTTTGGAATTTAGGATGGTGTTCCAGTCTCCAGATGGGACCATTATGGTGGCCCATGATGTCACATAAAGATTCTTCAAGCTCTTCAGACATGTGTTTGGAGGATGGGCCTAGCCGGAAACATAGAGGACAATTTGTCTGCTACCGCTCCTGGGAGAGCAAACCTAGTTTATATAAATCTGTTGTCATTAATATAAATTTTCAAGTGTGCTGCTGTCAGAGCTTCAGGTATAGAAAATTAATCAAGAATTTATTTATTAAAGTTTGGAGACATGAAGGCATAAATCTGGTATTTATTCACATTAAAAAAAAGACATATGCTTAAAAGAGGAGGAAGGAAAAATAAGACCATAGGAATGTGCTGTTGCTATGTAGACTTAACATCATTGTGCTTAGGCATGCAAACACCAAAACCTAAATTGTCTCACTTCCTCCTGTACCACATCACTCCTGCCAAAACATCAGCAAAAACAGAATATGTCTCATTTCTCTAATTTGCATCTTTTGCTAGTCAGCAGAAAATGAATTTTGTAAGGAGAGGTTTTAAGTTTGTCTATGGACATTTTTTACCTGATATAAGATTAATCCTTACTTAGCAAGGGCTAAATTAGCAAGGGCCCAGTGAGGTCACACAGTGAGGTCAGGTGAGCAGATGGGGTTTTGCCTCAACTGCCTAAAAACATGGAGAGAGCCATTCTTTTTTGATTTGGCAATAGTGGTCCATGAGAGGGCGGAGATAGGGCAGGAGGTGAACAAAATCAATCAACTCCAGTCCCCTGTGGAGACCGCCTCTTACCGTCCCAAAGGGCAAAGTTTGCCCAGCTGCCAGAGTGTCAGAGACAGAGTCCCAGCCACCTTTCTACACCTCATGGACAGATCCTTCACCCTCAAAGCAGATATAATAACAGGCGGCGTCACATTTAAAATATGAGAGTTGTTCTGAGATCTTTAAAATGAACCAAACACACAGCAACCCCAAAAAAGTGTGCAATTGGACCGGTTGTATGGAATCTGGGCTTCCACTCAGGTCATGAGTTGGTACATTGGCACAAAACTGGTTAGACAGCAGCAATTGCAGCCTGCCCAAGATCCAAGACCAGAAATAGAGCCCCAGTCTCATGGATGAAATGGAGCCCAGAAATGGAGCCCCAGTCTCATGGATGAAATGCCAAGCCTTTGCATTTTCTTGACTTCTCTAACTTCTGTTTTATGGACAGATGTATCAGAGAAGGGACTGGAGGCTGTGATGAAATGGTTGGAGCTGTGCATTGCTGCACAGTCATGAGTCAGCAGAGTGAACAGCAGTGGGCGGAGCACACAGCCCTGAGGGGCTCCAGCGTTCAGTGTGGGGGTGCTGGAGATGCTGTTCCCGATCTGGACTGACTGAAGTCTCCCAGTCAAGAAGTCAAGGATCCAGTTACAGAGGGAGGTGTTCAGGCCCAGCAGGCTCAGCTTCTCAGGTGCTGAGGGATGATTGTGAGGATAGTGTAGCAGAAAAAAGAATACCTGGCCTCCCATTACTTTTGTTTTAGGCAGAGATGTATCAGAGTGTTGTCCTACATTTTAGAGGGGATTAAAAACCCAGAAAGTGGGTAGAAGATAGTGTGGCAGAAAGAAGAATACCTGGCCATTAAGTGGATGGGCCTTGCCCTCATGATCTGTTGAACGAGGTCTTCAGCCAAGACCTATTCCAGTGGCTCCACTGCACGAAGGATGCCAATGCACAGATTACTTGTCGTATCTGGCACTTGAATTCAAAGTGACCCACAGGCTCTGGCACAGATGGTTGTAACAGATTTCCTCTCACTTGGGGAAGGAGTTGGCTACAGGCTAGACAGCTCCTCGGCTTGAATCCTGCAGTAGGGTTGGTCGCAACAGGGGTGTGGTTTAGCGGTGTTTTGTGAATGGGAGGAGGGGTCAAGGGGAAAGAGCGTGCTGAGGGGTGAATGGGAACACCTGTGCGTGATTAACATACAAGTGTTTCGTGTTTAGAGAGCAGCTGAAAGGTGATAAAGGAGGAGAGGTGAGAGCACAGAGGTTTGGTGTGAGCCTGCTGCCCGTTTCCCTTATTTTTCACCAAATCAATAAGCGAGAAACATCATGTTATCTTGACACCACAAAGTATTCACACTTCTGTCCTGAAGATGTCAGAAAACTCACAGCCTGACACTGTACTTGAGACTTTACATCTGTAAATGAGCAGTTAAGACAGAAACAATAATTTATTAGAAGGGCACATTAATATAAGCATGTGGTTTGCAGCTATAACTACTGACACAGCTTCTTGTTTTATATTTTTGCAAATTGTGCATGAAAGCATAAGTAAAGATGCATTAGAAAGAAGAGAAAGGAGAACCATAAGACCATATGCTGTTGTGGTTCAGACATGATGTGATAAAACTAAAAAGGATTTACAACCCCAAATCCTGGGTTTTCCCACATCCTTTTGTAAATTTCCATCTCTTACTTCTCTCACACTAATCAGCAGAAATTTACATTGCTATTACCATGATTTTGTAAGGGGAGGGTGTGATTTGATTTAAGACAGCCTCTGGAATTATTTTCCTGATATAAAGCTTCAGTGTTTTCTTTCTGCTCGTCTTCTGAAGCAAACATGAAGTCTTCTCTGTTGTCCGTATGGACAGCTGCAATTTTCCTCGCTCTTTACTCTCAGGTAAGAGAAAAATATTTTTTCTGTAGCATTTATCATTTATGTCTCACAAGCTAGTTTTTCATGATAAGATGTCAGTCTATTATTTAAAGAATCAGAAGAATCAACTGTTAAGCTGTCGGTCAAAATAAACGGCAGTTTTTAATGGTAAAGCTTAGTAATATGACTTGTTTTGTTGTTTTTTTTGCTTTCAGACTGTGAGAGGGAAGGACTGTGTGTGTGAGCTGAAGAATGCACAGCGTCCTTTCCCAATGAAGCAACTGGACTCCATCCACACTGCGGCTGACCGATGCAACAGGAGCATTACTTCAACACAGGTGTGTGATTTTAGAGACGATTTAGAGACAATATTTAGATTCAAAAGTTGACAGGTAAGGAATAAAGCTTTTTATTTTTTTTTACAATTTTTGCTGTATCTTTCTCTCTCTCTCTCCCTTTCTCTCTCTCTCTCTCTCAGTTAACGGAGGTGGATGTACTGATGCTGGGAGTGCAGCGGCGTCTGGATCAGCTGGAGAACAGCGTGTCTGTGTTGGAGAATGAGGATGATGGTGATCTGTATGGAGCCGTGTCACTGAGAATCATCGAGCTCGAGCTCGCCGAGGTCCAGGTGCTTCTGGGTAAACTGAAGAACACCATCAGGTCCCACAAGCAGCTCAGTGAGATCACAGCAACCAAGGTGACTTTATGTACCACATCAATTCAAATTTCTTAACTTTACAGTTTGCAGATGGTAAAATGGTGACTATAAGCACCACTCCATTACTAGCCATGCTACATTTTTTGCTTTGTTGCCAAACTAAATAAACAAACTATAGGAAGTAGCCATAGGCAGTAGCAGCCGGTCAATAGTGGGTGCTGGGGCGCCGCCTCCCTAAAATTATTTAGTCATACTATTCCACTGTTAGTCATATTATCAGTTATTTAACATATAAAAAAAATCAAAACTGTATTTCGTTCATTTGTTTGTGTGTGTGTGTGTGTGCATGGGGTGCCGATTGAGCTCTGATTGGCTTGTTTCAAATTGTCCTTGGAGTGCTCCAGAAGCGCCCACTTTTGTTGTCAGCAAATCAATATTGTTTTCATACATTTGGCATCATGTGTTTGGACTATTTTCAACGAGTATCATTACTACTCAGCAGATGGTAAATTAACGGGAAGGTATTGATTAATGTGGAAGCCAGCGAAATATCTTGAGATGAAAGAAAATTCGGTTGTATCTTTACAAAAATATCCTTTCACAAGAGAATTAAGACTTTTCTTAGAAATAGCATAGAAGACGGTGAATGCATTGGCCATGCTGTCAATGGAGAAGAGACTGGTGACTGAGATGACTGACTTTTTGCAAGCCAGAAAGAAAGGAAAGCAAAATTTCTTTTTAAATAGTGCCACTGGCCTGTGATTAGGCAAATTTTTAATGATTACCTTCATTACTGATCATAAACCCACATTGAACTCAAATTCACTGCCTCATAGTACATGTATTGCATGCTTTAACAGTTGACTTCAACAGTAACATTTTCAATATTTTATCTTAGCAGTATGATGATACATATGATACACGATACATACGTAATCACCTCATAAATGGCTATTTACAGTCCTGCATTACCCCAAATTATTTGCACCAGAAGCCACTGGACATGGGTGTAAGTGTGGGCTTCAGGGAGCCTGGGGATCAAAGTTTTTATGGTCATAAATAATTTAAAAATCTTTAATGTAAACAGTCAAAAATGTTTTTTGACACATCTAAATAATATATTTTTTTTTAATTCTTTGTTTCTAAGATAAATCTGCACTGAGATGGTCCATGATTGTTACCATAAAATTAATCTGCTAATCGACATTATATAACAAACTGTTTATTGTTCACTCCTTAACTCATTATCTAAAACTCTATTTCCCAGCAGCCTCTGCTACATGTTTTATCACCTGATCCATCAGACCTGTTCTAGATTCAGACACACCTGTTTGAAATCACTGGTTCGCTATATACCCAAATACAGAGACAGGGGTTTGTTTTTATTTTACTTTTAAAGAGATCTGGGCTGTAGAAGTTTGACAGCCCCTGCTGCGTTAATTTTACAGCTCACTGGTGTAATAATGTCTGTAAGCTTACAATCTTTATTTATATGCTGAGCGAAATGCATGGGAACAAGGCCATAGACTACGTAAAATATCCCAAAGTGAATCCATTCTCAAAGCAAGTCTTAAACGAGTCCTAAAGCCATAATTGATGATGTTTTCCTATAACAAAAACTTCACCTGAAAGTTCTCTAACTTCTTGACACATAACAGCACTAGCCTTTGCTGTTTGCACCAATAAACCTGTGCATTCATGATGCCATTCCATTGAGCCAGCTCTTATGTAACATGTATTTAACATATCTCATTAGTCTTTCAAGCTATTTTGACCTTATGGTGTATTGTGTAAGTGATGGGCAAAAGTGATTGGAAAGTCATTTGCTCTAATCTGCTTGTACTGTATGCTCACTTAATTGTAAATCACTTTGGGAAAGAAAGAAAGAACAAGTAAATAAGTGGACAATCATGTGGATGATTGCTGTTTTATTCATTTGCCTTAAAGCTGCAGAACATGACTGAGGGCATGCAGGAGCTGGAGGCCTTTGATCGTTTGCAGGTAGTGAGCAAACAGCGAGAAAATCGGCGCCTGATGAAAGAGTTGGCTGGGTGTCAGCATGAACTTCAGGCCACCCCTCAGCCTCCCACTCCTCAACCACGTACGTATAGCATTTAACTCTTCATTTAACTCTTAATGGACATGCTGGCACCACATATCAGTCAGAAATTTGTTTAGGCTTCTTCTTGGTTTTCTGGTTTCCCTCCTACAACTTGCCAGTAGGTGGATTAGTGATGACAAACTGCCTTCAGGTGTGAGTAAATGTACACAGTGCCCTGCGATGAGCAAAGCCCTTAACCCTGTCTGCTGTGTTTTGCCCTGTGCTTTGACCCCAACTTCCTAACAAGCAGGGATATACAATGAAAAAGTATTTTAGAAGCAGAAGCCTTTATCACCACCACACATAACAGCAGAATTCTTTTCTTCACGTATCCCAGCTGAGGAAGGCAGGGTCAATGATGATACAGTGCCCCTAGAGCAGGGACGGTTAAGGGCCTTGCTTAACTTCCCAACAGCGGAGCCTGGTGGTAATAGGGCTTGAACCCCAATCCTCCAAGCAACAACCCAGAGCCTTAACCACTTAAACCAACACTGCCACTGAAAAACCAGTGTAAGAGAAGAGAAAAGCCTTTATTATCGCCACACATTCATTATAACACATTGGAATACTTTTCTTTGCATATCCCAGACGAGGAAGTCGGGGTCAGAGCAAAAGATTACTGTGGTGTAATGTATATGTGAGCTTATTAATAATCAGATCTTTCTAAATAAGACTGAGATACCTAACTAAAGTATAGGATTTATATATAAGGTGCCAAGCACCTTCCAGCCACAACCTTTTGCGATGGGGGAACAGAAGCCATTGGGCCCATTATCCCTTGTTTTTCTAGGAGATATACTACATTATAGTTTTAAAGATAAAATATCATATTGTTGCTAAGATATTACTTCACTTCTTGTTTTTAATAAACTATCAGATAGAAGAAAATAAGCTAATTCTTTAATGTAAGGTCATGCTGCAAGTTTGATGTTATTATGTTTGTAGTGGGTTCTGAGTGTTTTATAAAGAGTTGTATAAAGTGTTTTATAAACTGGAGGCAGGCTTGGAACAACTCCAAAATGCTCTTATATTTTATATCTCTTTATTTTCACTCTCAGACACCACACACTCACACCCCCACCTTAGCTGTCATTAGTAATTCAGCATAGTTGTGTGATCCTTACCACTCACCTTCCTTGGCTTCGCCCTCCATTCACAAACCAGTGCTCAGCCACTCTGTACCTGCCCCCCGCCGCCGTCACAGCCATTTGCACTCCTGGCCAATGGACCACCTCAATCTCGAGTGGCTCAAGTGATCCACACATTGGCATCTTTCATGTGTCTCATACCATGGCCCACAAAGAGAGTGAATGGCCATACCAGCAGATAGTTTCAGAGAATGAGGACCTCCTATTTGATGGCCAGACACTCCTTTTTATTGTGCTGTACTACAGTAGCTGTCTCGCACTGAGCTCTTGCGACTGATTGCGCTCTTCCCCATCCACCACCTGGGACAACATAGCCCCCAGCCCCTGTCTGATGCATCGTTCTGTAAAACAAAAGGGGAAGAGAAGTCAGGGGAATTTTAAAAGCCGTCCACCACAATGTGCAGCTTTTACCTCTGACACAACTCTCTCCACTAGAACGGATCTGGTGCTCTTTTTTTAGTGAGATCAGCCAGTGGGTTCGTGATATCCAAATAGTTAATTACCAACTTATGATAATAGCCAGCCAGCTCCAAAAAAGTGTCTTGCCTCCTTTTTGGTCTTGGGCAGGTTGCGATCGCTGCCGTCTTATCATCAAATCGTACACTTCTATCAGTTTGCTGTGAGTCCCACCCATCTCAGCGATCTCAGGACAGCCTTCACATGCTGAATGTGTCACATTATAAATACTAATGTCACCTAAAAGGCAGTGGTGAACAAAACTTGTTGATTTTCTAAAGCCCAAACAGAACCCGACCGAGCCATCTGCCTTGGTCACTAAGACCACGGGACTGTACCCAGTTACTGTGGGACTCCTTGATTAATCTCATATTGAACATAGACATGGGCTCTACCCAAATCACCTGTTTTATTTGTGCTCTGGCAAATGATATAGTTGGGATAATACTATGAGTTTAGTGCAACCAGGTAGAGGTGAAAACACATACAAACATTCCTGCTGCAACCTGGCAGCCCCCTGAGTTCTAATAGTGAGACGTGATCTCCACAAGGGACAGGGGTGGATGGAGCCACCATTTTTAGATTTACCTCCAATCCCAGCTCCTACCTCCACAGGTGGATGATCATTACTATTTATTTCACACAGCTCCCTGCTTTATTCAGAAACTGGTGCTTGACCATGCACTCACCTCCAATGTTGTCCTCACTCCCCATATAACCAGCAAATTTGTTTACTGGTCCATTTGTGTGTGTTTAGTTGCATATCTGATCTATCTTTTCTTAAATCTTCTTCTAAATTCTTCTTCTTCTTTGTGTTTGTGTGTAGACTGTCCACAAGGCCAATTGGTCAATGTAAATGGCCCTAGAATTTATTCCCTCACCCAGCATGGGACCTCATATTCTTATGGCGCCTGGGGGAAAGATCCAAAACCCGCTCCAGGTAAGGAGGACATGTACTGGCTGGTGGCTCTGACCAGCAGCAATGTTTACGCTAACTATGTGCGGCATTACAGCAGTTTGAGCACTATACTGGTAGGTGTGGGTCCTGTAGACACCACCATTGCTTCTTCAAACCCCACCACAAACACCATCATGGGTCCTAACGTGGTGCAGTATGGAGATGCGCTATACTATGGCTGCTATAATTCACCATCTGTTTGTCGCTTTAACATCTCCACCCGCTCCGTCACCAACACACCACTTCCACAAAACTCCGGCTTTAATAACAAGTTTCCTTTCGGCCACTTGGACGCCACGTACATCTACACAGACTTGGATTTCGCCACAGATGAATCTGGTCTCTGGGTCGTCTACACAACACCGGACAATTTTGGCAACGTGATCCTTAGCGAGGTGTTAGAAGGCAGTCCTCCATCTTTGGGCCGGTCGTGGCGGACATCACTGCACAAGCGCACTGCCACTAACACCTTCATGGCATGTGGAGTGCTTTACGCCACACGTTTCCAGGACAAACAGACGGAGGAAATTTTCTACTCCTTCGACACAGAGACAAGGGAAGAGCGTTACGATCTGAAGATTCACCTCAAGAAAATGCAGACCAACATCCAATCTCTGAATTATAACCCACGAGACCGAATGCTCTACGCCTACAGCGACTCGTACATCGTCTCGTATGATGCTGTTCTTTGTTCCTGTAATCGTTAATTAAATAGTGCCTTGTACAAGTGTGTGTCAAAGACACGGATTATCTTTTCTATATATGCTTTTTGAAGTCAGAACGGATTTTCTTTGTTATTGAATACACTTGTCAGAATCATGTCTGTAAGAATTGTGACTTGAGTCTTTTAGAAACATCTCTTGAACAATAAAACATTACTTTGTCAATGATAGATGCTGTGTGGTCTTACAGTAAATACAGTGTGTTCTATAAATCTACTTCAAAATTACACACACTCTCTCACACACACACACACACACACTACCCTTAGATGTTATACACAGTGAAATGTTCTATGATCATGTCATAGACTCAAAATAAATGGAAAAAAGGAAAGGAAATAGACAAAATAAAGAAAAATTCAGCATGAATATACAACATGAGTTATATGAATGATATGAATAGACTGTTGCTGTTTATGAATAAAGCTAGTGAGCTTGAGGCTGTTATGAGATAAGTCCAGAAAAGTGTCTTGGTGTTCTCCTGGTCCAAGACCTGTGAAAGAAGCTCCTCCTCAGTCTCTCTTTGTTTGCCTTCAGTAAACAGTGACCACAGTAAAGGGTGATCAGTATAATGTGAATTAGACACAGGTGAGATTAAACTGTATGCTGCTTGGACCAAGAACCTGATGAGGATTAAAATGTTCTTCAGTTCAGGAGCATCTCTCCCTCTCTCTCCCTCTCTCTCTCTCTCTCTCTCTCTCTCTGTCTCTGTGTGTGTGTGTGTGTGCGTGTGCTCACTCTGTGTCTTCGTTTTGTGAATCAGTAGTGAAGAATGAAGAATAAAGAAAACAAACCTTTCATTCTTCTCTATCTGATCGTCTTGGCTGACTGTGACCTTTTTATTTTATCCTTGGTGTACCTGACATTTCACACACTCTTGTCTAGACACCCGCTTCAGTTTCACCTTAAGATGGAAAGATTCACAAAACTCACACAATCAATGGAAAGATTCACAAAATCACACAAAAAGTGAGAGTATAAAAATGAAGAAAAACAAAAGTGTGGCGTTTCAAGTGTGTCCGAAATGTCCGTATCATGTGACCTTGACGTCCTCTCCGTTATTCAACACTGATTCATAAAGAGAGAGTGTCCTGAAGGACGAGAATCACTCAGAAGCTTCATAAATCAGTGAAACAGTGTGGGCTTTGTGCCACACACACACACACACACTTCACTGATCGCTCCTCATGCAAAAACAATTACTGTACTCTCCTCAGAGAGGTGATATACAGCCACATGCAAAAGTTTACACACCCTCTGGTCAGATTTACAGTAACAGGACGTGTATTGTTTGTTACACACGTTTCTTCTAGAGATGAGGATGAGTTTCAGGTGATATCAATAAATCTTCCAATAATCTAAACTGTAAAATGTTTTTTTTTCCTTTTCTTAACAATACCATAATAATATTATCATTAATCCGGAAATCCAAGCAAAATGAATGTACAGTTTTTGACTGGCTAACAGGTGTGTGTAACCATGACAACGTGCTAAAATAAGCTTAGATTAATACTTAAACTAATGAATATTAAATCATTAAATAATACTCGGAGTGGATATTGTGTCTTTTCTGTATTCCGCCACAAGATGGCGCTGCTGTGTGTTGGATTATAACGTTTACACAACATTTGAGGGCGTGTTTATTGGATACAGCGATAAATAGTCGCAAAAGTTTAATATCAGCTACATTATTAATATAAAAATAATTTAAAAAAGCAATTTGCTGTGAGTTGATTAATAATGAATAGATTAATACGATCCTAGCGCTCAACAAAACGAAACAGGAAAATCTTGAGGACGCTACTATATAGACTAAAAGTTTTATTATTATTATTATTATTATTATTATTATTATTATTATTATTATTATTATTATTATTATCCCCAAGGAGGCGGTGTGTGTACGCAAAAGTTTTTACCCCCTTATTAATTCTGGATGAATAAAGGAACACACCTATAGAGTAAATAAACCAAAATCTAAAAAAAAAAGAAAGTAAATAAAACAAGCAAACATCAACAAAAAAAAAATATTGATAAATGAACATGTTTGTATCCTGCAACGAGACATCAGATTCAACTAGAAATAAATAGTTTGAATACAAGGCAAAAGTTTTGTGTATAAATCTGAAGGTACCTTGATTTTATTTTTCACTATTATTATTATTATTATTATTATTATTATTATTATTATTATTATTATTTTTATCCACAAGGAGGCAGTGTGTGTACGCAAAAGTTTGTACCCACTTATTATTTCTGGATGAATAAAGGAACACACATATAGAATAAATAAACCAAAAACTAAAAAAAGGAATTATTTATAAATGTTTGTATCCTGCAGCAAGACATCAGATTTAACTAGAAATAGTTTGAATGTTGAATGTGGCAAATGTTTTGCATATAAAGTTGAAAGTATCTTGCTTATTATCATTATTATAATTATTGATGTTGGTATTATTATTATTATTGTTGTTGTTGTTGTTATTATTATTATTATTCATTATTATTATTATTAGCAATCATGAAGAAACATCTGTGTAACCTAACCCTATATGTCTCGTTGCTGTACATCTTTAACCAGAGGGTGTGTAAACTTTTGCACTCGGCTGCCTATCACCTCTCTGAGGAGAGAACAGTTATTGTTTTTGCGCGAGCGGCGATCGATGACGTGTGTGTGGCCCGGAGCCCGAGCCGTTTCACTGATTTATTAACCTGCTGAGAGATTCTCGTCTCATGACGTCGTCCTTCAGGACGTTCTCTCTCACTCTCTTTATGAATCAGTGTTGAATAATGAAGGAGATTTTTTTTTTTATGAATACTGATGTATTCTTTAAATCCAAGGTCAAGTCACATGATACACACATTCCTGGCACGAGCAGATCTCCTTCAGGATGATCTGTGTATCGTTATGACAGAGAGGAACATCAGATTTTTGTGTGGTAGAGGAACCCTGGGCAGAATCGTCAGAGGAAACATAAAGCACCTGTCTGGACAACAATAGGGTCAAAGGTCAAGTCCACCAAGGACGGATAAAAGGTCACGGTCAGCCGAGGAGAGAACGGATGGAGAACAATGAAACCTCTGTAAAAGAACAGTTAAAAGGTTGCTTTCACCAGAAGAATTCCCGAGGAGTCGCTTTATTCCTCGGTATAGATCCTGCAGACACGCTACGCTGATGATGGAACTTTATTTAACAAAGTCACAAGGAAAAAAAAAATAACAAGATATTATCTGCACCTTATTCATACAGAGTCATGCGTGAGGACGGGACAATATACAGTGAAGAACTTTTCTTTTCCCACCACTCATGAGAAGTCCTTTATGATGCAACACATCAGTCTGTGTATATATTTACATTATAATTAATCACACAGCAGGTCAGACACGAGAAACGGACAGTATTTACACCGCTCGCTGGAACTTCAATTCACATTCATACGTCACTGAGATTATATTTCACACTGAAAAAAAAATAATCATGTGTTTGATGAGAGTTGTGTAAGCTTATATATTCCATAATGTGTGGATATTTGTACAGGTGGAAAAAAGAAAAGAAACACAACTAGAGCTGCATACCACTTTCTCAGAGCTAGAACGAGCATGGACATTTTATTTATCTCAGATTTACCCAGCCGTCGTGAGAACTGTGTGCTCATGCTACTGGGTTTTGTTCTATATGATTCTAACAGTTCTGTGAAAGCTTGTGCACCCCGACCATCTCGTTCCAGATTTGTTATAATAAACTCCACCCTTCTCTGATTTGTGTTCAAGAGCATTAGTGAGATCAGATCCTGATGTTGAGGAGACTCCTGTACCAGTTCATCCCAAACTGGGGTTGAGTCAGAGTCAGTTGCTCTGTGCAGGACACTCGAGATCTTCCACTTCACCTCCGCACCATGTCTTCATGGACTTCAGGGAGCTTTGAGCACAGGGGCACTGGGGTCATGCTGGAGCAGGAGTTCCAGTGAAGGGGGAAAAACATAAAGCTACAGCATATGGACATTTGATATACTTGTGTTATTTAAACTTTATGGTACATTTTGTCAAAAAAAAAAAACGTGGGTGTGAAGGTCAGGGGTGCACATACTTTTGGCTGTATAGTGTATATATTTCATTGTGTTCCATTGAGTAAATTTACAGTAGAGTCAAACTTTTCTGTGTTTGTACAGCTGTAAGTTTTTTTTTTTATTATTATTTTTCATACCTAACTACCATAACATTTCAATTGACAGATTCATCATGTCATCCAGTGAGAGGGCCTCGTCCTGCTGTTCTCAGGTCAGCTGGATGACGGACGCGTGGACAAAGTCCTGCAGCGCTGCTGAACACACAGTCATACAGTATATATAGACAAGAACTGATCCTGGATCAGCAATGCACAGTGTACGTCGCATCGATGCTGCACCAATGCACTTGTTTATTCTGAAGCAGCGGAATTCATCAAAGACCTGCGAGAAGAGTGCAGACGTTCTTGGACTCCTCCTGACAGGTTCTGAATAGTGTCTGCGTGAGAGACGAGGTCCTGAGAGCTGCTCTGCATCTGTCAGTCTCTCGAATGGAGTTCATATCAGCATCAAAGCGGCTCTGAGGGATTAAACCTCCTCCTGCTGCAGAGAGCTCAACTCTATCTACAGTGATAAAGACAATCAGACAATCAGCTTCCTCCCTTTACAGTGATCCCAGACAGCTTTCTCCCCTTCCTCGTCCTCCTGTTTTGTGTATGTGTGTGTGTGTGTGTGTTTGTGTTTGTGTGTGTTCCGTCTCCACTCTCAGGTGCAGCATTCCCGGTCCAGCTGGCTCTGGGACGAGATTAGAGAAGGGTAGGGCGTCATCTTGTCGATGTTGACGTAGGTGGTGTTCAGGAGGATGTAGTGCTCTCCGCTGAAGCTGGAGAAGATGGCCGAGATGCGCGATACCAGCTCGGAGAAGGTGGGGCGGCGTTCCGGTTTGGGATGCCAGCACTCAATCATCACGTTGTAGCTGAGAGGGGAAAAAAATGGACAGACTTTTCACATTCCGTTTGGAGTTCTTCATAAACGTAAAGCACGTACTGTTGGGTTGGGCGATTAACATAACAGATTAATATAATCCCGTGCTACAGTCCAAGCTGCTGTTCTAGAAAATAAATCAACACCTTCTGACCAATCGGAACTAGGAATTCAACATACAGTAGTGAATGAAGGGATAATCTATTGTTTAAGCGCTAAAACGTATTAAACAGGTTGTTTGATTTGTGCAAACAAATCACACATATTGTGCAGATTAATCAGTCGAACAGGGCTAGACGAGGACGAGGAGTAGGAGGACGAGGACGAGGTGGAGGAGGACTCTGTTTCTGGATGACTGGATTAGCAGTCTGTCAGATGGTTCTGCAGCTCCAGATGGGAGGAGATGTTTGTTCATATCTGAGACACTGTTATTATATAGAAAGGTGTTGATCTAGTTGGCTCGTATCTACGGGGTGCTGAGCATGAGTGTATCTGTTACTCACAGCGGCAGCGGTGCCTTCTGTGGGAGACGTGCTGTGTGTGTGTGTGTCTAGGGAGGCCGAGTTAAGCTCCAGTAGTCATGTGGAGCTGAGTTGGCTGAGGCTTCTGATGAGTTGCTACCAGGTCACTGACTCAAATGGCGTTCAACAAAGCCTCTTTGTTTTTGCGCTCTCGTACAAAGCTAATGAGAGCACTGAGGCACGCTTCCCTCCCTCTGAAGTGTGTGTGTGTGTGTGTGTGTGTAGGCTCACAGGGCATCAGGGCAGAACTCCGGCTGCAGAAGTCTTCGTCCTTGAAGGAGGAAAACCGTGATGTCGAAGGAGTTGACATCTGAGTAGGGCGGGGCTCCTCGGGTCATCAGTTCCCATAGCAACACCCCAAACGACCACTGCGAAGAATAAAGAGGAGAAATGAGTAAAGCTGCGTGTGTGAGTGTGTTTGTTTGATTAAAAGATAACACCGTCATAATTCATAAAGGAAAAATGAACGTGGATGGAGAGCGTGAGCGCTGTGATCTGATTGGTCCGTTGTTGAAACAGGGAGTCAGATAGGGAGCGTGACAGACATCGATTTCTCACGTGATTTTTAACAGTGGCTGAGATACGCCGCACTTCGCTCTGAACTGAAACCCGACTCAAAGATGGCTAAGCAAAGCAGTTAAATAAGTTGTCACAAGTCATGATTGATTTCTGCTTCGTCACAATCATACAGGACAATTCAGACAAACAGGAAAAGGTAGGTACAGTTTGTGAATGGAATTCTTAACACTGATTGGACGAGACATCTGTCACTCAGGATATACAGAAAGTCCAGCAGGTTGCAGCAGTACAGAGTGGATTGGTGTGTGTATGAACACAGCTCTTCTCTTATAGCGCTCCTTACATCGTTTAATCTGGAATAGTTTGGTCTTCCAAACATTCCTGTGTTCTTCAGGTGTGTTTTTAGAGATCTTTACGCCATGATACGCTATCAGTATATCCAAAATCACGCCGTATGAACGTCCTTCCTCAAAGTAGCACTAAATGAATTGTATTTTCTTATAAATATAAATATATACACATGTACAGGAAATAAAGTTAGATACACAATTTCCTACTTCTTGTATATCTTGAGTGACAGATTTCTCATCCAATCAGAGGTAAGAATTCCATTTGCAAACTATACCTACCTTTTCCGGTTGGTCTGAATCGTCCTTGTGTTTTTGGATTTGTTATTTTGTCACAGTTTTCTACTGGGTCATGGCTTTGTTTGTTATCAGCCTGCAGCAGGTCTTCTCCATGGCAATAAGAGCATTAGCATCACATGGTCAGTGTCTCTACAGGTTTGAGCCAAGATGAAGAATGTTTTGGAAGGAGAAGAACACACAGGAAAGCTGAATAAATGTTTGATTTGTACCATCTGCTACTCTTCAGCAATCTGTGGGACAAATATCTTCTGCAGGGCATCTGATTAGCGTTAAACTGGATGAGAACGGAAGACCAAGAGCGAACCAATAGATTTGTTGACTTCTTCGGGACATTAAAGAGAGAATGCTCTGTACTGCAGTGTGTAGGAACATAAATCAGTCTGTGCAAATCACATCCTGTTGTTTTTTTTTCTTTCTTTTTTCCTGCCCGGGCTACACACTACTTATACACCAGCACATGATTCATGACAGACTTCGCAATCCCTGGCATGCATCTACACGTGTAGGTGCGGTTCAAGATCGGGCCGAAATATTAATTTCTGTGTAAATATTCACAGCTAGATAAACTGTAATTGATAAGCTTTACATTTGTGTATTGGTGTTTGTCGAGTGAAATCCAGGTGCACTCAACTGATTTAACCGAGAGCTCTCGAATCATTTGAGGATTATCTTTTTTATTGCCCAACCCTCTACATATGCTGTAAGCGCTGACTCATAGATGGATATGTCAGATAAAATTGAAGTGAGAGTACGTAGGCATTAAAGTGTCAGGAAAGAGATTTTTGCTTGTCACTTCAGCTGCTTCTTTCCTAAATCATTTCACATTCTTTTTGCTGGTAACTCCTATTATTGTTGAATTATTTACTATAATAAGCAGAAACCAACCATCAGTCGTTTTAATTCTGATTGGTCAGAAGGTGAGGAATCACTGAAATGTTCTAATATGATACCATTTTATCTGTTAGACGGATTAATGATGAAAGCGTGTATAGAGATACGAGTTAAAATCACTCACAACGTCAGACTTGGTGGTGAACTTGTGAGTCTGCAGGCTTTCCAAAGCCATCCATTTCACAGGCAGTTTGACTCCGCTCTTGTTGTGTACGCTGTAGTATTCCTTATCGTACACGTCTCTGGCCAAGCCAAAGTCAGCCACCTTCACTGTGTAACTCTCGTCCAGCCTGCAGGACAAAACAGACCAAAAATTGTTGTAGATGTGACATTTGGAAGCTTCATTCATATAAATGAGCAGCGAAATGTTTCCATGAGCTTCACCAAGCAAAAACAGGCACCTAACAGACTAAAGTCGGGTCCAAATAGATGCCTCTATCTATCTATCTATCTATCTATCTATCTATCTATCTATCTATCTATCTATCTATCTATCTATCTATCTATCTATCTATCTATCTATCTATCTATCTATTCATGTACTTATTAATAAATAAATTAATTCATTCATTCATTCATTCATTCATTTATTGAATTATTGCTGTAGTTTATGATGCATCCACAGATACGAAGGAATTAAGAAGAAACTCTTCCAATGTTTTGCTGAAAACTTACATGCAGTTTCTGGCTGCGAGATCTCGGTGTACGAACTTCTTGCTGGCGAGATACTCCATGCCTTTGGCTACCTGCAAGCCGAAGCCCATGAGATCCTTCACCGTGGGGTTCTGATGAGAAAAAAAAAACACGAGAACGTTTTACGTGGAGAAACAAACACACAGCAGAGGAAAGTTGTTTTTTTTTCACACAGCAGGACTGTGAGAGACGGACGAGCAGCGGGAACGTACGTGACTCTCGTCTCGGATGAAGTTGCGCAGATCTCCGTGCTTCATGTAAGGAAGCACCACTAGAGGAGACCCTTCACTGGGGAGGCAGATTCCCAGCAGAGACAGAACATTGGGATGGCTGAAGTCCTTCATGATGATTCCTTCCTTCAGGAACTGGGACACCTCTTCGATGTCTGTGATACCTGCAGTCGAGACATGATAAAACTTTACTGTAATAGAAATGATATAAAGAATGGAATGATGTTCTGGCTGTGAGTCTGATCTAAAACGAGTCTGTCAGCTTTCAGTGTGTTTTAGACGTGTGTTTTTCCATCTGTCGGATAACCTTACACAGAATTTTACTGGTTGAAGATCATATCTGAGCTGCTTTTTAGATGAAGAAGCACTCTGAGCATCTCAGAGAGCAGAAATGGGTTTGATATCAACATTTACTTTGAAGATACAAACATTTGTGTTGGAAAACCTAACCATTTTTGTTTATTTGGAACTTTTCTCTGAATATTTCGCCCCTAGTAGGCTAGAAAAAAACAGAAATACTTCTGAAACACTGAACAGTCCTGAGTGTGTACTTTCATATGAGCTTCATATTAACCACCTCGGTGGAATGGGACATGACAAAGACACTCAATCATCAACATGGACACAATAAAAACAGTAGGACATTTTTTGAGGGGGCTTTAGAACCTAATACCTAGAACCATAAGCTAAACTGTCCTTGTGCTGCTAATTGTCTTAGCCTCGTGAAAAGGTTCAAAATGGAACCATATCTTATAGAGAAACACTTTTAGGATTCTACATCATCATCTACAAACCATTAAGGGTTTAAGAGAGACAGCTGAAAGCAACTTCATTCATTCATTTGTATAGAAATGTGGTCATTGTTCAGAAGGTTAAACGTCGGTTCGAATCTACAGACTCCCACTTTCTCGAACTACATTCGCTCGAATGCCTTCACTGCTCACACGCAGCTCGATACGTCGCCCTGGAGAGAAGCGGTTTCAGAGATGAGACTTAATCTAGTGTAACATGAGCCAGTCATTATGGCTGCACTCTGTATCTCTCTCCTGGGGCCACCTCTGCCTCTGCCCCTTCCCCTTCCCCTTTATCCCTCCTCTGTCTCCTCTTTAATCTAGTTTGTGGGGCTTTCGCATTCAGAGAAGATTAAACAGCTGTTTAGTGTTGAACTGGGAGCAGAAAACAGCAGAGTGAAGAGAAAAGAGAACAAGTGCTGAGAGCAGAACCGGTGTTCACACAGTAGATCAGGTGTAGGACCGGATTAATGTTCACACTCACACACGGAATTACTGATAACAATCCATAGAAATATCACTCATCTTACTTCATCCTGGATCAAACTTCACAGTTAAAAAATGATCGTCATGCTTTCTCTTAAATAACATCATTTACGTTCGTCAACGTTTTTATTAGATAACGTGTACGGAAGGAGTCTCCAGTGTCAGAGCTCAGCACTTATAGTTTATACTAGTTAAAAAATAAAGACAGGTAGGAGAAGGCTCGTCAACATGTACGTTTCACAGACATTCCACATTCCACAGCAAAGTTTTAGTATAAGAGGAATAAAACACACGCAAGTGCAATTCATCATCAATTATAAATTTAGCATTCGTAAAACTGAAGTAACCGTAAACTAGTAACAAAGTATGTAGCAGTTCAATCAAAAAATCCATATAAATTAGCAACAATTCCATTACAGATACTGTAGCCATCATCAGTGAGGTGTGAGTTACTTTGTGAAGGGATATAAAGGGTTTGAGTCCATGGTTTGTTTGTTTGTGTGTCCTAAACTTGTGCTATGAATGTTGTCAGTTAACTGAAGCGAGAAGAAAAAAACAGCCCCGGGATTGTTATAGAGGCAAAACCAAGGAGGCAAAATGTTTCTCAACATTGAAACTCAGACTGTATACAAAATACAGGTGTCACGAGATTTCGGCGGTTTGCTCCACGGCTCTGCGGCTCCGCTCCGTTGAAATCGACTCGATGGTGAAAACAAATGGCGGTGAATAGAAACAAGCTGACAGAACAGGTCATAAATCTCAGAAGGTCTCGGACCGTCACGTTACGTGATTAGAGGCGACCCTAATGCGACGCGGCCACAAGACGGGCCATCCGTCATCGTTATTGACGTCTTAATGCTCGGACCTGGGACAGACGGACCCCACGTCATATCGCTCGATAAACGTGAGAGAAAGGAAAGAGATAACAGGATCTCATCCGACGATTAAAAAGGGCATGCTGACCGTTACACTGACACTGGGGACTCCTTCCATAAATATTAAGTAAACATCTCTTACATATCAACATTGCTTAATGTTTACGCAGACTCAGTGAACGAGCTGTTACTGTGGAAACGCTGTATTAATATACGAGAATCGACTCTCTATGGGGTAGGACGTGGTGTGAAACAGAACATGCTTGTACATTGTGGTGCACACACACACACACACACATACTCACGATTTAGAGACTTGACCGCGCAGTGCTGTTTCTGGCCGTCTGACTCCAGCAGGGTTCCGTGGAAAACACAGCCGAAGTGTCCTGCATTCACAAAGAGGGGAAGAGAAAAAGCAAGCCTTAGTGCATCAATCTATCAGAGGTTCTGCACCACGTCGATTTCATTCAGCTTTTTTTCACAGCACCGAACAATGAGGAATCCCCAAAGCTGCTGAAGTGTGGACAGCGCAACAATGCACTGGGAATATTCCTGTTTCCTTCATTCCCTCCGTTTCTCTCTCTGCATCGCCATCTGAGAGGAAATTTTCCCATAATGGATTTGCATGCAATGTGCTCGGAGCTTAAATGGCGTTATTGTGAAGCCGACTGATTTTACGCTCTGAACAACAACAACAAAAAAAACTCAAACTTTTTCCGCTCAGACCCGAGCAGCGTTCCACTGCGGTTTCTAATCCGTTTAACTTCGGAAACTCGGTGTGACCTGTTACGGACAAATCAAAGTTTTTCTTGACCACTTCTGACAAAAAAGCATCAACGTTGAACGGATAACAGCATGAAGGCAAGTCCGGTTATACATCTATCTACGCCTGGAGAAATAAATAAAACTTCTCAGCTCAGGAAATTACCCACAATCCTTCACTGTTTTCACTTGATTAATGTTTTTGGCTGCAGTATTTTCTCTCTATTTCCTTAGTACAGGCAGCAATAGTGTTCCAAATTGTCTCGCTCTGTTCAAAAGTCCATTTTACGAAGCCAATTCAAACAGATTCACAGATTTTCTGTATTTACACACAATACTGTTTTTCATGGCTACACTATGTGCCTTCATCTCCTCAACACTTCCTTCATATCGGAGTCTAAAACTCAGGTTTAAGAACGAAATCAGATTCAGCCCTGCGGTGTAAACAAAGTCAGCTCGAGTGAACTGTCAGTGGATTAATAAACACAGAGCTGTGTTTCCTGGTTCTCGATCTCCTGACTTATTTGCTCACCAGGTTTTATCTGGTTCAGGCTTGATGAGTGAAACTGAGGGCAGAAAAGGTCGTGGTCCTTCATGAGCAGGACTGCTTCAGATGAATCAGGAGTCAGAACCAGAGTCAAACTTTAGGGATTGGGTGAGTTGCTATTGGGTTTGGTTTCAGACTGTGTATAATTAAAGGAACCAAAAAAAAAAGAGAAATGGACTGAAGGCAACACTAAGTGAATTTCTCAAGTCGTTTTGTTTGTTTTTTCTCTCTTTATGTGTCAAAATCGTCCAAAATCTTCCGAAATTGTGGCACAGCTACATCTCTGTCCTTTGAATCAGTTTAGCAAACTCATGTAAATAAAAACACATGTCTGTTTGATTCAGTCCTGCGAGTGAATCGATTCAGAGTCGATTCGTTTTCTCACTGGAGTTCGAGTTTGCTCGGACGCGAGTCTCTCAGACAAACTAAACATCTGTTGATGTATAAAAATGACCTGCTTATTCACACTGTACAGCGTGATGCTCCATCCTGTCTCTCTTTTGAGTCTGACAGAGGTTAGATTAGGTGCAGAGTTTTCTCTAACACAGACCAGTAAAGGTGGAGCTGTTTTGAGGTCGGTGTGTGTTTGTGTTAAAATAATAGTGTTTAAAGGAGTGTTTAAAGTAATCTCTCCTCTGAGCTGCTATCACGTCCCCCCAGATGCCAGCCGAGTCAGATTACCACACGGAGACTCGAGACAGAGCAACAATGAGACGGGAATTTAAAACGGGAACAAATCACCACACCGAGCACCCCCACACTCACACTGCACTAAAACTTACTCAACCACACACACACGTATACACACGTATACACACAGAGCAGGGCTTTCCCAGAGGGGTTGCAGTGGGTTTTAGAGAATTCTGGGTAAGGCTAAGAATGGGAATGAGAACCCGACAGTAAATCTGATCTGACCGCGTTCACACCCCCATCTTTACAACGCGAAGGCCAGAGGGCCGATTTAGCACGCAGACGTCCTGCAGTGTCGCTCCGATTCGACACGTTTTTTAAACGGCTTCAGATTCCTTAAAAGCTCCTTTTAAATTGACTGCATGAAAGTGCGCAATTTATGCACCATTAATTTAGGATATACCATTTCATACCCAGACATCAGTCATCGCTCGGCATTTTGTAGCATTAAGTGTGGAGAATTGTTAGTGTGTTAATGCAGAAAATACGGCAAAGTGAGTCTGTGTAGATTTATGATAATCTATAGCGATGGCTAAGAGATATTTGGCATATTAGGTTTCAGTAACACAGACAATCAAAAAGTATATGAGAAAATTAATAACATGTCTTTAAACATTTCAGACATGTGAACCGTTTTGCTCTGGCCTTAAGTGTGCTCTAAACATTGTATTTTATTTTTTTATTCCATTACCTGTTTTGTGCCGACCAGCAACAACCTTTTGCTTTTGCGTTGAATGTTGTTTCTTTCTTTTTCTTTCTTTTTTTTTTGTGTGTGTGTGTGTGCAACATCATAATTATTTATTTATTTATTTATTTATTTATTTATTTATTTATTTATTTAAGCTTAAAGACAACAAAAGAATTCCTGATTTGTGAGCAAATAAAAAAAAAATAATAATAATTTAAATAAATAATTATAAGTAATTTATATGTATAAATAATTTATATATATGTAATAATAATTAAATAAATAAATGAAATAAATAAAAAACAATTCCAAGAATTTGCATGGAATTAAAATAGAAATCTTTTAAAGGTGTTAATAAATTTAAGACAAATTTTGGAGAGAAAATATTATCATTTTTTAAAATTATGATTTTTTAAAATGATTTCCTTCTCGATTTACTGTGTACATTTTATAGAACCAATTTTTTAGGGCACCACTGTTTTTTTTTCCCTTTTCCTTGAAATGACGTTTTTGTAGCAAAGTTGCGAAAAGAAAAATTTTTCACTTCAGAGCCAGGGCGATGCAAACTTTGGCACAGAACGAGTGACGTGATTAATGCATACAGTATGTGGTCGATTGTTGAAAATCTTTAGCGTGTCGTCTCACCTCTCCCGATAATTTCGTTAACGTGTAAGAGCAGGTCTTCCCTGGCGATGACGACATGCTGCACCTCTTTCAGCAGCTCAGGGTGGAGGCAGCTCAGATCCACGGGGGCAGAACCGGGCAGGAGGGGAGAAGACAGGTCTCCTTCTGCCCCCAGAACGGAGGACAGGTCCACGCGCGCGTGGACGTACGGTGAAGGACGACACGTCTCGCTCGGAGACATCGGCAGGCTCTGGTCTGAGAAGGGACGGGGTCAAAAGGTCAAGAGGTCAATCACTGGCTCGCTAAAGCATAAAACTACAAGGGTCAGCTAAATGAGCTGAGTTGTCTAAGAGGTCAAGTAATTACAACAACTACAAAGGGAGAGGGGGTGAAACTCGAGACCTGGCTTTTTTTTTTTTTTACTGGTGAGAGGCTGAAAGAGAGAGTTTTTACTCCTTTGAGAAACGAGAGCAAGGGAGCATGCAAAGAGGAGGAGGAGGAGGAAGAGGAGGAGGATAAAAGTTTATCTGCTCAGGCTGTAGAAGAATCCCTGCTGTAGCAACATGAAAAAAAAAAAGTTTTACTTTAAGCAGGAAGCAGCAAAGGCAGCAAAACGTACCCTCAAGCAAAGTGGTTCTATAGTCCAGAGACTCGTGAGACACCAATTCGTTAGTGGGACTGACACTCCTCGCGTTTGCCAGCATGTCCAAGTGTGGAATGTGTGCACGGCCGTCATACCAAACCATCCCCTCAGTTAAATCTACGCAGATAGATAGATAGATAGATAGATAGATAGACAGACAGACAGACAGATAGATAGATAGATAGATAGATAGATAGATAGATAGATAGATAGATAGATAGATAGATAGATAGATAGATAGATAGATAGATAGAGACAGAGAGAGAGAGAGAGAGAGAGAGAGAGAGAGAGAGAAAGTTCGTTTTAAAAGAAAACGAGGACAGGCCGCTTCCCCATGTGCTCCTGCATTATCAGTCTAGTGTAACCCAGAAACTTCTCTCTTCTCTTCTCTTCTCTCTCTCTCTCTCTCTCTCTCTCGGGACAACATATGCTATTATTAAAGCATCTCCCTATTAATCTCAATCTCCAACAACAAGCACGGCCGGAGAATCTCACATGATGGCGTGAATACGTACCGTCGATGTGCTTCTTCCTCTTGATCCAGGCGAAGAGCGCGAGCAATAGGAGCAGCAGGATGGACACACACACCACGCCGCCGATCAGCGGACTGTAGTCCTGCTCCTGAGCCAAAACCACTCGGCCCAGGTTGATCGAGGATGAGGCCTGCTTCCACTGCAAAATACACGCGCAATAATGATAAAACATCGGAAAAAGCGAATACTGTAGAACAAATTTGTAAAGAAGGCCCAGTTGTTAGACTCCGCCTCTTTCCTTGGCGATGTACCTCGTTAGCGCATCCCCTTTCCTTTGCACTGATAAAGTCTCGGGTTTAAATGGAAAAAATGTGAACTCGAACCTCAGGTTATTAAATCAGAATCACATGCAGCTTTTTCGAGAAGAGGAAACGGTTTAAACATCATGCCTTTGAGTGCAGAAGCATGTTCTTCTTCCACTTTAGCTATTTCTAGTGAAGTATTCCTTAAGTTGTTTATGTAAATGATGAAGTGGAGCGAGCAGCAGATAAGAGCTAGAAGAGGTATAAGAGGTAAGTAAGAGCTTGAGAATAAAGATAAGTGTGGTGTACGTTCACTGCTATAAATCTGCTACACTTTCAGCTCGGCTGTTAAGCTCGAACTCCTCTCCTGCAGAGCCGCAGTCTGCGTGTTTAAACATCCGCCATAGCTTTAAAACCCACTTCAATCAGTGCCTTAAATCATGTGAAAAAATATTTCTTCTGATGGGAACTTCAGTGAAAACGCTGCATAAACATGTTAAAAAAACATTTCTGTACGATATTCATTTAACATTTTCTGTAAGGAGTCTCCAGCATCAGAGGTGAAGCTGTAACCTAAAGTTTTCCGACATCTTCGTGGTTTTTTCCCCGTAACAGCTGCGTTTGTTTTCCATTTTTAACTCGAGAGAGAAAGAATATGAGGTTGATGAGGAAACCACTGTTTATAGCTACTATAACATAAGAACTAACTTGCAGTTACAGATGTTCCACGACATTACATGTAACTATAAACGGATATAAAAAATGACGTGTCATTATCGTGATTCAATAAATAACTCGAAGGTGTCCGCTGGCGTAGAAGCGTAGTGCTCTTTTTAATAATCTGTATGACAGAAATTCTCTTAAAATACAGTATAGCTGGAACAGGAAGGAAGATATTGAAAAAAAACTATTTAAGACATCTGACCCTTTTGACCTCGCTGTGACCTTCACCCTGTCTCCAAAATCGAATATGTTGATCGATAGAAATCTCAGAAACGACGGACCTGAAATCACGACGCGTCGGACACCTAGTGGTTTAAAAAAAGGGCAATCGTGAACAATTTGCTGCGGTATAAAAGGAATAAAACAGCGTCAGGATGTGCTTTTAAAAGAAAATAATCATCTCCGGGTTAGTAACGTTGATAACATCTAACTGGGTTTTATCACACCACCACACTGTGGACTGATTTCATGATGTTACAGTAGAAGAAAATGTGATTTCTCTCCTCCTCTATATGAAGAGGAAGCTCAGAAATAATTCCAAGCGGTCAAGAAGCACACACTCTCACAGGAAATTGGATTAGAGTCGAGACGGTTATTGAGTTTAGGCTGAGGCGTGTGTTTTCTCACACCGAGGTCAGATTAGCGGCCGATGCGACGCCCAGTCTGCGCTCAGCTCTCCGTCTATGGCACGAGGAGCCATGCCGTACAGGAAATACTCGCCGTCTTATCAGTGTGGTTCATAAAACAACCACAAAGAGCCCGTGGAGGAAAAATTAATTTCTAATATCCCACCTCGTCGGAGAGAGATGAACTGAAGGAACGGCGATAAAGAGAGGAACGGGGGAATGGTGTGTGTCTCTCACCTCCACCTCCAGCTCTCTGGTGGCGCTCTGGAGCTCGGAGGGTACCGTGCACTCCAGTGTGTTTCCCACCAGGGCTACGCTCTCGCAGGAGCGATTGGACACTCGTAGCACCTCTCCCTTCACCGCTTCTACGTCCACACGAGGGACCTGTGTGCATGGAGAAAGGAGAAAAAACACACAGATTTAATCGCTGATGCATTAACAGGTCATTAAACGGCGTTTCCTGGAACGTTTCCAGGAACGATTAAGATTATTAACCTTGATTCATATTAAATATAATATCTACAGCACTTGTGCTTCCTTTCACTCTCAGGATGAATTGAGGCTTGATAAAGTAAATCCCCTGACTACTGAGAATCCTTTCTTTTTTTTTCCTTTTGTCCATTTTTCAATCCATGCAGTAAATTCAAACTGTTTAACTTTCACACACGTGTGATTTACTGCAGCCTGAAAAGCTACAACAGTGAACAGTGTCTCTGTGTAAAAATCAATACAGTCCAAGAGCAAGTTTATCATTTCAACAGATTTCTACAAGTTTTACAACTTTATACTTCAGCTGAAAGTTTTCCAGGGTTCGCTGTTACTCTGACGGGAATCAGAGTATTTATTTATTTATTTATTACTCTCTGTATTTTGCATGAAAATTCATACTTCATTTATTTTCCAGAGAGAGAGAGAGAGAGAGAAGGAGAGACAAAAAGAGAAAGAGAGAGGGGAGTCACTGAAAAAAGACAGAAAGCAAGAGAGAAGTAGAGACAAACAGATAGACTGACAGACAGACAAACGGGCGGACAGTCAGACAGACAGAAAGAGAGAGAGTGAGAAAAGGAGAGACAAACGGACAAAGAGAAAGTGGGACAGAAAGAAAGACACAAAGCAAAAGAGAAGGACAAAGAGAGAGAGAGAGAGAGAGAGAAAGAGGGGGTGGGGAACATACAGAGAGACAGACAGATAGAGTGACAGACAGATAGACAGACAGACACACAGACAGAGAAAGAGAGAGAGGGAGAAAAAAACAAGACAAACAGAGAAAGAGAGGGGGATACAGAAAGAAAGACAGAACGCAACAGAGTGAGGGGCAAACACACACACACACAGAGAGAAAGAGAGAGAGATAGAGAGAGAGAGAGAGAGAGAGAGAGAGAGAGAGAGACATACAGACAGTCAGACAGACAGACAGACAGAGAAAGAGGGAGGGAGAAAAAACAAGACAAACAGAGAAAGAGAGGGGGATACAGAAAGAAAGACAGAACGCAACAGAGTGAGGGGCAAACACACACACACACACACAGAGAAAGAGAGAGAGAGAGAGAGAGAGAGAGAGAGAGAGAGAGAGAGAGACATACAGACAGACAGACAGACAGACAGACAGACAGAGAAAGAGGGAGGGAGAAAAGGAGAGACAAACAGAATAAGAGAGAGAGAGAGAGAGACAGTCAGCCAGAGAGAGAGAAAGAAGGAGATAAACAGAGAAAAGAAAGGGGGAAGAGAACGCAAGGGAGAATGAGAGACAAACTGAGAGAGACATAGCGAGAGGGAACGAGAGAGAGAGAGAGAGAGAGAGAGAGCAGAAGGCAATAAAGAGAGTGATCACATTCTTTGCATGACAGCCTGGGCTTTGCAGATTGGACACACTGTTCACTCCTGCACCTGTTCCCATACACTAACAATCAGCCAGCGACCCGATAGGGAACAGACACACACACACACACACACACACACACAGATTTCTGGACAGACCTCCAGAAACTCGCAGAGTTTTTTATTTCCCAGCATTCAGCCCTGCTGCAGATCAGAATGTATTTTTCTGTGTTAATGGTTTTCTGAAGCTCATGAAGGAGCTCGGAGGTTCTGCTGCTGCTCCACTGATTCAGTCTCCTGATCTGTTCTGCTCCATTTACAATCTCTCACATGCCGCTCGCGCTGCCAACTTCTATTTTCATTACTATTGAAAAACAACAGCAACAGCAAAAAAAAAAAAAAACACGGACCACCATGAAGACAAACAAACAAACTGCATGGGAACGAGAGCACACAAACTGCCTCCAGGGGCAGAATGAAGGAGGAGTGCTTCAGTCCGCGTCATCGTTAAACATGACCGGCAAACGCGTCCTAAATAGCCGCAAAATTGGAGGAACTAAAGATTATTTTTGTTTTCAAAAAAAGAACAAAATGAGCTGAACAAATTTACATTGTTTACACTTCATGGTTCAAGTGCATTATTCATCTTCAGAACATTACAGAAGACAAAATTCCAATAAAAAGAAAATAAAAAAGAAATACCAATAAAAAGAAATATACACAAATTTTCAGCTTGAATATATATATTTCATGTATATAAAAATATACATATATAATTATATTATAATCTCAAAATATATAATAAAATAGATATTTTTTGTGCAGTGTAAAAAAATAGTTTTGACTTTGGCTGGGACACACGTTTTATTTTTTTAATTATTATTTGTTTGTTTGTAAATAAACTGTAGTGTTTATTAAAAAAATATAATAAAATTAAACTAAATTAAATTAATTAAATAAATAAACAAACAAACAAACAAACAAACAAACAAATAAATAAATAAATAAATGTTCTTTATTGGTTACTGAGGTTAAGGTTAGTTTCTGATATTAGGTGCAGCATCGCATTAATTAGCTGAGAGATCTTCACAAAGACAGTAATGTGTGTGTGTGTGTGTGTGTGTGTCTAAAAGTAATGCAGTAAACATGGAGAGTATTTGATTCTGGGGTCTCACAAAAAAAAGTAAGTGCACGACCCCCTCAACAGCTGCACTTAACTAGTGAGTGGCAGATCAGTACACACACACACACATACACACACACATACTCACAAACCCTCCTGTGTTTCATTGTTCGAATGTTCGTTTTTTCACCCTGTTTCCGTTGCTAATGCGAAGGATCTCACCATTAATGTGTCAAAGGCTGGAAGCCTGAGGATCTGCGAACAATACGAGAGATGGAGGGAATACGCAGGTCAGATGGTCAGCTGCTCCGCAATAGGAAACCAACTCTGTGTCCTGTTTGGTCTCAGTATTATTTCCTTCCACTTCACTGAGTGCAAAGAATCACAGAGGTTTCGTGTGTGGACTGCGGGGTCCAAAACATTGACATAAATATTCAATATTTTCACCACTCTTTATTTAGCACTCGTTCTAGATCTCTGATCTGTGATACTGAAGACTTAACCAAGTTTTATTTTTCTTGAGATCGTCATGATCTACACGTTAAACTTCTGGAGTCTGTCAGCTCCAGTTCACGCTGTCAATAAAGCAAAATAGTAATAGTGTGTGTGTGTGTGTTCATATGTGTGTGCAGAGAGAGAGAGAGAGAGAGAGAGAGAGAGACCACCTTAGACCGTGTGTGTGTGTGTTCATATGTGTGTGCAGAGAGAGAGAGAGAGAGAGAGAGAGAGTCTCTCAGACTTTAATCTCTACCTTAGAATGTGTGTGTATGTGTGTGTGTGTGTGCAGAGAGAGAGAGAGGGACTGAGAGAGAGAGAGAGAGAGAGAGAGAGAGTCTCTCAGACTTTAATCTCCACCTTAGAATGTGTGTGTATGTGTGTGTGTGTGTGTGTGTGTGCAGAGAGAGAGAGGGACTGAGAGAGAGAGAGAGAGAGAGAGAGAGAGTCTCTCAGACTTTAATCTCCACCTTAGAATGTGTGTGTATGTGTGTGTGTGTGTGCAGAGAGAGAGAGAGGGACTGAGAGAGAGAGTCTCTCAGACTTTAATCTCCACCTTAGAATGTGTGTGTATGTGTGTGTGTGTGTGTGTGTGTGCAGAGAGAGAGAGAGAGAGAGAGAGAGAGTCTCTCAGACTTTAATCTCCACCTTAGAATGTGTGTGTATGTGTGTGTGTGTGTGTGTGCAGAGAGAGAGAGAGAGAGAGAGAGAGAGTCTCTCAGACTTTAATCTCCACCTTAGAATGTGTGTGTGTGTGTGTGTGCAGAGAGAGAGAGAGGGACTGAGAGAGAGAGAGAGAGAGAGTCTCTCAGACTTTAATCTCCACCTTAGAATGTGTGTGTATGTGTGTGTGTGTGCAGAGAGAGAGAGAGAGAGAGAGAGAGAGAGTCTCTCAGACTTTAATCTCCACCTTAGAATGTGTGTGTGTGTGTGTGTGTGTGCAGAGAGAGAGAGAGAGAGAGAGAGAGAGTCTCTCAGACTTTAAGCTCCACCTTAGACTGTGTGTGTGTGTGTGTGTGTAGCTCTCGTACCTTAATCTCCAGCACACTCTTGCTGCCTCTGGGAGTGAGTGTGGGTTTCTGAAACTCATCAAACTTCGGGTCCTCCACGTAGGTCAAGTCGTACTGGCGCGTCGAGAAGCCGTCGAGAACGAACTTCATCTTGGTGGCCACTGGGGGACGAACATTCAGGCCCTTCAGTGATGGAGTGATGCACACGATGGCCAGCTTGTCTTCACTCTGTGTGCAGGTCTGAAACACAAGCAACAACATCACACTCACAATCTCACAATCACACAATCAAGCAACTTACCGCTGCAACATAAGGGGATTTCCTCAAAAAAAAGGGGCGGGAGCAAAAGTATTGGAACAAATCGTCTTAAAGGGAATGAGTATAAATTAGAATTAATGTTTGGTTGAAATTTCTTACTTGCGACAATAGCATTGCACCAGCGACTCGGTCACAGATAGATAGATAGATAGATAGATAGATAGATAGATAGATAGATAGATAGATAGATAGATAGATAGACTTTATTGATCCCATGCGGGAAATTCTTGTGTTACAGCAGCATATCACTACCAGACTGCTGTATTTTGTTATTTGTGATGCTTTTTTCCGAGTTTGTATCATCCGTGTTTGAGCCCGACATGCAGGAAACTCATCCAGAATGCAGATGTACCGTGTGTCTGCACTCGGCTCAACCCTGATGTTTATAAACTCGCTCTAAAGCACACTGTTGTCAGATTACACGCCTCATTTACAACTGAAAGTGTCCTGGCAGAGCAAACGCTCCTGAACAAACCACTCTGATGTGACACTTTGATATAATCCTATACCTCCTTAGTGAGTCTCAGGATGACGCTCAGGATTCTTCTAGAATAAAAGTTAAGAAAAGTTACGAAATGACGCAAACTGCACTACAGTGGAACCAGATGGAAATCCCATCTTGTGTGCATTCACAATCTTTTAAAAAAAAAGTGCCTTTAGAGACTTGTGCTCTTTAATATGTGTGAGTTATGATTTGGGGGCGTAGCAGATGCCTGGCAGCGTCTCCGACTCCGTCGTGCCTCCTGTCCACGCTACGCGTTCCTCCCTCCATGCTGGCTGTTAGCTTCATTCCTGTCATCTTCATGTCATATGTGATGAAAAAGAGTAAAAAGTTCTGCATTCTCGCCCTGTTTTTTTTTTTTTTTTGTCAGACACATCCTGAACAGCTTTGATGGGATTAGATGAAACGCTGCAGAGGTGATGATGGTCTTCCAAAGTAATCACAGTGTGGTGTTTCAGTCCTGATCTCTGCGTCTATTTTGGCTGAAAACACGCTTATCGCTGCGGTGGGTTGAAACTCCCCACAGGCCACCAGACTGCGGTAAATATTTACGCTCAGAAACACTGATGTAGCGTATTTATCTACCACACCAAAGAGACAAACATGACCCTGAGTGGAGAGTGGAACAGAAGGTTAGGTAAAGTCCACTAGCTGAAAATAGCTTCAAGGCTCAACAGTAGTTTTGTGTCAGATACTTTTGGATATTTTTTTATTTTTTTATTTAAACACGCTGCAACAAAATCTAAAATATTCATACACTATTTTAAACTCACTGACAAAAAAATTAACTTTTTTTTTTTTTAATCAAATGTGTAAATAAAAAATTTGTGGCTCAGTAAAATTATTTGCAAACAAGACTGAATAAATAAATTCAAATATTTATTTATTTATTTATTTATTTATTTTTACATGTAATTCTATTTCTTCATTTATTTATTTATTTATTTATTTAACATTTAATTTAATTATTTATATATTTATTTGTTTATTTATTTATGTATTTATTTATTATTATTATTAATAATAATAATAATTATTATTATTTTTACATTTGATTTAATTTTATTTATTTATTTATTATTTTTACATTTGATTTAATTTTATTTATCTATTTATTTATTATTTTTTACATTTGATTTAATTTTATCTATCTGATTTGCTGATTAGTTGTACTGTGCAATGAGTATCTATCTATCTATCTATCTATCTATCTATCTATCTATCTATCTATCTATCTATCTATCTATCTATCTATCTATCTATCTATCTATCTATCTATCTATCTATCTCTGAACTTTAAATATGATTCCTTTTTACATAGTTTAACCAAGCATGATAGTCTGTCTATCTATCTATCTATCTATCTATCTATCTATCTATCTATCTATCTATCTATCTATCTATCTATCTATCTATCTATCTATCCATTCATTTATTTTGTCAAGGATAAGCCGAATTCTCACTTCTTGATCTGTTGATTCATTCTTTCTAGTATGATGTCTGTTTAACGTTTATGGAAGGAGTCTCCAGTGTCAGAGGTAAAGCTGGTGTTCTGTCATCTTCACATTAAAAGTGAGAGGCTGTTTGGAGACCCTTCTCTGATTAGACAATAAACTGATT
>NC_080717.1:25324375-25361875 GCF_019097595.1 Hemibagrus wyckioides
CCGTTTGAAATCGCTATTAAAGACACGGCGGCTTCTGCACTATGACGTCGTATTAACACCGAGAACGCGTACGCCGGAAGAATTCGACTAGGATTAGCGCACGTCTAGATTATTATAAGAGTTTAAAATGTTTTATTGCTTAACTCTAGATCTTTTAGTGATATGTTCTGTTTCACTCTGGTGCTTCACGTGACTTGTTTTCTGACCACATGAGGCGTTAATTACTGTGGGCAAAACAAATCCAAAAAACATAATAACATATCCTATAACACAAGGAGAATTCGGACAAATGGGAAAAAAGTAGGTACAGTTTGTGAATGGAATTCTTCCCTCTGATTGGACGAGACATCTGTCACTCAGGATATTCAGGAAGTCCAGCAGGTTGCAGCAGTAGAGAGTGGATTGGTGTGTGTATGAACAAAGCTCTGCTCTTATAGCGCTCCTTACATCCTTTAATCTGGAATAGTTTGGTCTTCCAAACATACCTGAGTGTTTTTAGAGATCTTTGCACCATGATACGCTATCAGTATATCCAAAATCACACGTCCTTCCTCAAAGTAGTGCTGAATGCATTCCATTTTCTTATGAATATAATTATATATGTTTGTTATTTCGAAAAAGGGGTTTAAAGTGTATGCAGAACTCACGCACAGTAAATAAAGTTAGATACACAATTTCCTACTTCTTATATATCTTGAGTGACAGTGTCCAGTCAGAGGTAAGAATTCCATTCGCCACCTTTTCCGGTTGGTCTGAATCGTCCTGCAGTTTTTTGGTTTTATGTTCATATAATAATACTCTCTTGGTACGTGTTCGAGTTTCCCGGCACAAAATAACGTTATTTTCCATGTCGTTTGTTGTCAGATCTCCATCTGCGTTTGTTATTGTTTTGGTTTCGTTTCTTCAGTGTTTTCCCTTTGTTATTAGTTTACTCACAGTGTATATATCTGCTTTATGTTCTTGTGTGTTCATGTTTCTCGACTATCCACTGTAGGTCATTTTTCAAATGGATATACCTTTGTACTTTCTTGTTTTGAGATATAGCCATATTGTATCGAATGGCTCTGTGTGCTGTAGCTTCACTTGAGCTAAGAGGCTGAAACCCTGCTCTAGCATAACGATGCCGCTGTGCATAAAGTCCCTGAGCTCCATGAAGACATAAAGGATGGAGACAGTGGAAGAAATGGAGTGTCCTGCACAGAGCCCTGACTCTGGATGAACTGGAACTGGAGTCTCCTCAACATCAGAGTCTCACTAATGCCCTTGTAGAATGAATGAATGAACACTAAACCCCATAGCCACCATCCAACATCTAGTGGAAAGCTTGCCAGAAAAGAAGAGTGGGGCTGATTACAACAGGAAACACTGGGGGAATAAATCTGGAACGAGATGTTCGGCAAGCACATACCGTACGAGTGTGATGTATGAGGTGTTCAAACGTTTGTTGACTTTTTTTTAAACAAGCCACATCAGCATCAATAACTGGACTAGCATAAAAATCGGTGGAAGTTTGTAAAAAGTTTCCACGAAGCAACACGGCAGATGATCTGCGACAGAATCCGAGCCTTTTGTTCTGCCGTTCGTTTATCATCTCTGCTACGGGATTTTCCGAGCTCTCGATCCAGATCTAAAGCCAGGTATCTTGCACTTGATCTTGTTTATTTCCTGAAATTCCTTTGTCTACTTTACAAGAGCGACACCTCATACATCCTGGTATTCCACAGATAACAGAATGTTCTTCTTCCTACGACCTGACGTGAAGAAGTCTCTCGGAATTTCGCTCGGGTGACGGCGCAGAAACACGAGACGTTTAAAAAATTACCATAAAAATAAGCTCGGAGTGAGCGTCTGGAATTTTTCGGCTGGTGAGAGGGCACGCTCGAGCGGTTATTAGATACTACAGATGTCCTGAGACGCCGTTTTAGGAAATCAGATTTTGCTTGATGATGGCTATACGGAGCCGACGCTCTGGTTTTTCCATTTCCTCTTCACATTTGCAGCTCCAGCGTTTTGTGTGTGTGTTTTCTTTATTATTTCCTCTCACAGTGGGATTAATAACTTTAACACCTGTGCGATGTGAGTATTTGATAGTGTGTGGGCACGGTGTAATATGGACTCACCACGTGAACTTCTTTGTCCTTGGTGAACGGAGGACCGCTGAGGACCATCTGAGGCTGCATGGCTGAGTGGAGGTAGACGCCAGACGCTATCACTGTGCTGCCTCCGCTACACACACACACACACACACACACAGATGAACAGAATGAACAAACCTGCTGCTGTACATATGCACACTTCCTGCCTCCCGACCACCAGAAGCGTAACGCGCCCAAATCATTCACAACCTTCTCAATATCTCATTCACTCTCGTTCTCATTCTCTCTCTTTATTTATCCCTCGAGGTTTTTTTTTTTTAATAACTTCCCCTGTCTTACCTCACCATCACTCTCAGCATAGTATTTTCCCCATAAACCTTCGCCTCCTTCACAACCATTTGTCCACCTGTCATCTGCTCATCCATGGCTAGCCCTGCTTTGCCAGACTTTTTTTTTTCTCTTGTAAACACCCACTCTTTCTTTAACAGCAATCTTTTTGCTCAATCTCCTTCTGCTCTATCTCTTCTCATGCGTTTTCTTTTAGCCCATGTTCCAGTTTCATAAACTGTCTGACCTCTGTGTGTGCATGAGGCAACTGGACACGTGGATACACTCCCTGTGTTTGTGGAATTATTTCAGAAATGAAGGAGTACAACCACAGGGCTGGGGTTTAAACACTCCTGTTGGAAGTTTACTGAAGGTTATGTTGAAGACTCAGCTGCTCTGATCAGGCCACCGTGTTATTTTTGGCTTTGGTGCTTGCCGCTGCATTTGTACAAACCGGTACATCATCCACAGAGCAAAGTGTGGTGGAAGCATCCAGTGAGGATCTCATTCAGAGTCATATTTATAAATATATGAATTCAATAGAGTAGCTTAGTTGATTACTGGTTATTTATAACCTCCAGTTTTGGGAAATTTTAAGCTTTGACATAGAGCTTTCAGAGCAAAAAATAAAAATACTGCTGGAGCACTTACTGTAGATTTTTTAGCTAGCATATTAGCTCTTGCCATCTCTTTGGAGAAGAAGAACATAAGCAGATCAGTGAGGCAGAGTGGATGTGGTATCTTAGTGCTGGTAGCTTAGTGATGGGCCCCTGAGCAAGTCCCTTAACCCTTAATTGTATAAAAATGAGATAAATTCTAAGTCACTGTATCTGTAAATGGGGCAGTGGTGGTTCAAGTGGTTAAGGCTCTGGTTTGTTCAAGCCCACCACCACCAAGCTCCACTGTTGGGCAAATGAGCAAGGCCCTTAACCCTCCCTGCTCCAGGGGCACTGTAGTCATAGCTACTCCTGTGCTCTGACCCCAAATTCCTTAGCTGGTATCTGTGAAGAAAAGAATTCTACTGTGCTGTAACGTATGTGTGGCGATAATAAAGGCTTCTTGCCCGCAATTCGTCTTCAGAGGTACTCATTGCCTCACCTCCTGCTTTTTCAGAGCAGTTTTATATCAAAAACCTTTATCCAGAGAGACATAAACATCTTTATCCAGATGTCATTTTTATACAATTAAGGGTTAAGGGCCTTGCTCAGAGGCAGCTTGGTGGACCTGGGATTCAGACTCACAACCTTCTGATCACGAATCCAACACCTTAACCACTAAGCTACCACATCATAGTAAATAGGTTTAGCACATACGTGAAATACATGACCTATACTATGTAAAGTGAGGACATGTAGTAAAAGTGTCTACAAACATTATACACCTTGGCATACGAATTTAATTCATAATTCTTAAAGCGAAAATTTGTATTTGTAAAAAATAATGTACTCCGTTCCAGCCCCCCAAAAATATCAGCAATATTCCCAATACGAAGCGTATGTAAACTGCACGGCTGCTTACAAAGAACTGACCCGACCCAAGCCAAGCATTCCATGTCAAGGCTCCTCACAGGAAGTCGTGCCACCAAGCTTGGGCTAAAAATAGAACAGACCACCCACACCACCACATCTATCAACAAAAAAACCCCAGAAAAATCACCTACTCACAACTTAGCCAGCGTTCGGTTTGGTTCGTTCGTATGCTGATGCAAATTTCTTGCAAAATTTAAGTTCTAAAGCCGAAAATTCATAAAGGGGGCTGTTCATATGCCAAGGTTCCACTGTATTGCTGACCTACAGAGAGATAGCTACACTGCAATTCCGGTTTGTGAGGAACTGCGCAATCCGAGGTGAGGATAAACTCGTCGCTGCCTCACATTGCGTCTATCCCATGTATTTGAACAGGAAAAATGCAAATTGAATGATCTTGACTATAAAAATTATAGACTATTGAAATGATCAGTCATACAGAAATGACATGTATAGCACAGATCAGTGGATAAAATTCATATTTATTTCATTTTATCATTATTTGTTTTTTACTCTTTATGATGACCTAGGCTTCGACCCTGGAGTGGTGTGTGAGACTCACCTGATGAAGGAGCGTGTGGGCTGTACGGTGTGGATCAGTGGATCCTCGTTGTAGGTGTAATTATCCGGAGCTTGAAACGTCACTCCGTCGATATGAAGCTGCACCTTGTGCTGGGAAGGCGAGTCCTGAGATGGAGTCTGACATGTCAGTGTGCTGGCTGATAAACTGAGGAGAGTACAAAACACACACACACACACACACACACACACACACACTGTGAGACATAGTTACAGACTCTTTCTGGTTATAAAAAGGTAAATAAATTTTAAGTACTTACCTCTGAACCATACAGGTGCCACTTCCGATCGTAACCTTTCGCCAGTTTCCACTGTTCAGGTACGAACCCTTAATGGTCAGCATGGTGCCACCAGATTTGGGTCCGAATTCTGGAACGATTCCTTTAATTTCAGGGTTCTGCACAAAACAAAAAAAAATGTGTTACGATAAATATTTCAATTTTATATGCAATATTTATGAGCAAGGTTCTGACACATGAACTAAAAGGAAAATATTTCTATAGATTTTTAAAAAGAAGAAAGTTATGAATAAAGTGGAGGTATGGATATATTTCTTGGCTCATTCATGTTTGAAATTGTGTTTCTGAAGGTTGTTTGTTTTTGTTTGTTTGTTTTTTGTTTTTGCTGATTAACATGTTGTAGATGTTGTAGATGTTATTGTAGATGTTGTAGATGTTATTGTAGATGTTGTAGATGTTATTGTAGATGTTGTAGATGTTGTTGTAGATGTTGCATGTTATTGTAGATGTTGTAGATGTTATTGTAGATGTTGTAGATGTTGTTGTAGATGTTGATGTTATTGTAGATGTTGTAGATGTTATTGTAGATGTTGTTACAGATGTTATTGTAGATGTTGTAGATGTTATTGTAGATGTTGATGTTATTGTAGATGTTGTTACAGATGTTATTGTAGATGTTGTAGATGTTATTGTAGATGTTGCATGTTATTGTAGATGTTGTAGATGTTATTGTAGATGTTGTAGATGTTGTTGTAGATGTTGATGTTATTGTAGATGTTGTAGATGTTATTGTAGATGTTGTAGATGTTATTGTAGATGTTGTAGATGTTGTTGTAGATGTTGCATGTTATTGTAGATGTTGTAGATGTTATTGTAGATGTTGTAGATGTTGTTGTAGATGTTGATGTTATTGTAGATGTTGTAGATGTTATTGTAGATGTTGTTACAGATGTTATTGTAGATGTTGTAGATGTTATTGTAGATGTTATTGTAGATGTTGTTGTAGATGTTATTGTAGATGTTGTAGATGTTATTGTACATGTTATTGTAGACGTAGATGTTATTGTAGATGTTGTAGATGTTATTGTAGATGTTGTAGATGTTATTGTAGATGTTGTTGTAGATGTTATTGTAGATGTTGTTGTAGATGTTATTGTAGATGTTGTAGATGTTATTGTACATGTTATTGTAGACGTAGATGTTATTGTAGATGTTGTAGATGTTATTGTAGATGTTGTAGATGTTATTGTAGATGTTGTTGTAGATGTTATTGTAGATGTTATTGTAGATGTTGTTGTAGATGTTATTGTAGATGTTATTGTAGATGTTGTTGTAGATGTTATTGTGCATGTTATTGTAGATGTTGTAGATGTTGTTGTAGATGTTATTGTGCATGTTATTGTAGATGTTGTAGATGTTATTGTAGATGTTGTAGATGTTATTGTAGATGTTGTAGATGTTATTGTAGATGTTATTGTAGATGTTGTTGTAGATGTTATTGTGCATGTTATTGTAGATGTTGTAGATGTTATTGTAGATGTTGTAGATGTTATTGTAGATGTTGTAGATGTTATTGTAGATGTTATTGTAGATGTTGTTGTAGATGTTATTGTAGATGTTGTAGATGTTATTGTAGATGTTGTTGTAGATGTTATTGTAGATGTTATTGTAGATGTTGTAGATGTTATTGTAGATGTTGTTGTAGATGTTATTGTAGATGTTATTGTAGATGTTGTTGTAGATGTTATTGTAGATGTTGTAGATGTTATTGTGCATGTTATTGTAGATGTTGTAGATGTTACTGTAGATGTTGTAGATGTTATTGTAGATGTAGATGTAGTTACAGATGTTATTGTAGATGTTGTTGTAGATGTAGATGTTATTGTAGATGTTGTTGTAGATGTTATTGTAGATGTTGTTGTAGATGTTATTGTAGATGTTGATGTTATTGTAGATGTTGTTGTAGATGTTATTGTAGATGTTATTGTAGATGTTGTTGTAGATGTTATTGTAGATGTTGTTGTAGATGTTGTTGTAGATGTTGTAGATGTTATTGTGCATGTTATTGTAGATGTTGTAGATGTTATTGTAGATGTAGATGTAGTTACAGATGTTATTGTAGATGTTGTTGTAGATGTTGTAGATGTTATTGTAGATGTTGTAGATGTTGTTGTAGATGTTGTAGATGTTATTGTAGATGTAGATGTAGTTACAGATGTTATTGTAGATGTTGTTGTAGATGTTGTAGATGTTATTGTAGATGTTGTTGTAGATGTTGTTACAGATGTTATTATAGATGTTGTTGTAGATGTTATTGTAGATGTTATTGTAGATGTTGTTGTAGATGTTATTGTAGATGTTGTTGTAGATGTTATTGTAGATGTTGTAGATGTTATTGTAGATGTTGTTGTAGATGTTATTGTAGATGTTATTGTAGATGTTGTTGTAGATGTTATTGTAGATGTTGTTGTAGATGTTATTGTAGATGTTGTAGATGTTATTGTAGATGTTGTTGTAGATGTTGTAGATGTTATTGTAGATGTAGATGTAGTTACAGATGTTATTGTAGATGTTGTTGTAGATGTTGTAGATGTTATTGTAGATGTTGTTGTAGATGTTGTTGTAGATGTAGATGTTATTGTAGATGTAGATGTAGTTACAGATGTTATTGTAGATGTTGTTGTAGATGTTGTAGATGTTATTGTAGATGTTGTTGTAGATGTTGTTACAGATGTTATTATAGATGTTGTTGTAGATGTTATTGTAGATGTTATTGTAGATGTTGTAGATGTTATTGTAGATGTTGTTGTAGATGTTATTGTAGATGTTATTGTAGATGTTGTTGTAGATGTTATTGTAGATGTTGTAGATGTTATTGTAGATGTTATTGTAGATGTTGTTGTAGATGTTATTGTAGATGTTGTTGTAGATGTTGTAGATGTTATTGTAGATGTTATTGTAGATGTTGTTGTAGATGTTATTGTAGATGTTGTTGTAGATGTTGTAGATGTTATTGTGCATGTTATTGTAGATGTTGTAGATGTTATTGTAGATGTTGTTGTAGATGTTATTGTAGATGTTATTGTAGATGTTGTTGTAGATGTTATTGTAGATGTTGTAGATGTTGTTGTAGATGTTGTAGATGTTATTGTGCATGTTATTGTAGATGTTGTAGATGTTATTGTAGATGTTGTTGTAGATGTTATTGTAGATGTTGTTGTAGATATTATTGTAGATGTTATTGTAGATGTTATTGTAGATGTTGTAGATGTTATTGTAGATGTTATTGTAGATGTTGTTGTAGATGTTATTGTAGATGTTGTTGTAGATGTTGTAGATGTTATTGTGCATGTTATTGTAGATGTTGTAGATGTTATTGTAGATGTTGTTGTAGATGTTATTGTAGATGTTATTGTAGATGTTGTTGTAGATGTTATTGTAGATGTTGTAGATGTTGTTGTAGATGTTGTAGATGTTATTGTGCATGTTATTGTAGATGTTGTAGATGTTATTGTAGATGTTGTTGTAGATGTTATTGTAGATGTTGTTGTAGATATTATTGTAGATGTTGTTGTAGATATTATTGTAGATGTTGTTGTAGATATTATTGTGCATGTTATTGTAGATGTTGTAGATGTTATTGTAGATGTTATTGTAGATGTTGTAGATGTTATTGTAGATGTTGTAGATGTTATTGTAGATGTTATTGTAGATGTTGTTGTAGATGTTATTGTGCATGTTATTGTAGATGTTGTAGATGTTATTGTAGATGTTGTTGTAGATGTTATTGTGCATGTTATTGTAGATGTTGTAGATGTTATTGTAGATGTTATTGTAGATGTTGTAGATGTTATTGTAGATGTTATTGTAGATGTTGTTGTAGATGTTATTGTGCATGTTATTGTAGATGTTGTAGATGTTATTGTAGATGTTGTTGTAGATGTTATTGTGCATGTTATTGTAGATGTTGTAGATGTTATTGTAGATGTTATTGTAGATGTTGTAGATGTTATTGTAGATGTTGTAGATGTTATTGTAGATGTTATTGTAGATGTTGTTGTAGATGTTATTGTGCATGTTATTGTAGATGTTGTAGATGTTATTGTAGATGTTGTTGTAGATGTTATTGTGCATGTTATTGTAGATGTTGTAGATGTTATTGTAGATGTTATTGTAGATGTTATTGTAGATGTTATTGTGCATGTTATTGTAGATGTTGTAGATGTTATTGTAGATGTTGTTGTAGATGTTATTGTGCATGTTATTGTAGATGTTGTAGATGTTATTGTAGATGTTGTAGATGTTATTGTAGATGTTGTAGATGTTATTGTAGATGTTATTGTAGATGTTGTAGATGTTATTGTAGATGTTGTTGTAGATGTTGTTGTAGATGTTGTTGTAGATGTTGTTCTAGATGTTATTGTAGATGTTGTTGTAGATGGTATTGTGCATGTTATTGTAGATGTTGTAGATGTCATTGTAGATGTTGTAGATGTTGTTGTAGATGTTGTTGTAGATGTTATTGTAGATGTTGTAGATGTTATTGTAGATGTTGTAGATGTTGTTACAGATGTTATTGTAGATGTTGTTGTAGATGTTATTGTAGATGTTGTTGTAGATGTTATTGTACATGTTGTTGTAGATGTTATTGTAGATGTTGTAGATGTTATTGTAGATGTTGTAGATGTTGTTACAGATGTTATTGTAGATGTTGTTGTAGATGTTATTGTAGATGTTGTTGTATTTGTTATTGTGCATGTTATTGTAGATGTTGTAGATGTTATTGTAGATGTTGTAGATGTTATTGTAGATGTAGATGTTGTTACAGATGTTATTGTAGATGTTGTTGTAGATGTTGTAGATGTTATTGTAGATGTTGTTGTAGATGTTGTTACAGATGTTATTGTAGATGTTGTAGATGTTGTTACAGATGTTATTGTAGATGTTGTTGTAGATGTTATTGTAGATGTTGTTGTAGATGTTATTGTGCATGTTATTGTAGATGTAGATGTTATTGTAGATGTTGTAGATGTTATTGTAGATGTTGTTGTAGATGTTGTTGTAGATGTTGTTGTAGATGTTGTTCTAGATGTTATTGTAGATGTTGTTGTAGATGGTATTGTGCATGTTATTGTAGATGTTGTAGATGTCATTGTAGATGTTGTAGATGTTGTTGTAGATGTTGTTGTAGATGTTATTGTAGATGTTGTAGATGTTATTGTAGATGTTGTAGATGTTGTTACAGATGTTATTGTAGATGTTGTTGTAGATGTTATTGTAGATGTTGTTGTAGATGTTATTGTACATGTTGTTGTAGATGTTATTGTAGATGTTGTAGATGTTATTGTAGATGTTGTAGATGTTGTTACAGATGTTATTGTAGATGTTGTTGTAGATGTTATTGTAGATGTTGTTGTATTTGTTATTGTAGATGTTATTGTAGATGTTGTAGATGTTATTGTAGATGTTGTAGATGTTATTGTAGATGTAGATGTTGTTACAGATGTTATTGTAGATGTTGTTGTAGATGTTGTAGATGTTATTGTAGATGTTGTTGTAGATGTTGTTACAGATGTTATTGTAGATGTTGTAGATGTTGTTACAGATGTTATTGTAGATGTTGTTGTAGATGTTATTGTAGATGTTGTTGTAGATGTTATTGTGCATGTTATTGTAGATGTAGATGTTATTGTAGATGTTGTAGATGTTATTGTAGATGTAGATGTAGTTACAGATGTTGTTGTAGATGTTGTTGTAGATGTTGTAGATGTTATTGTAGATGTTGTTGTAGATGTTGTTACAGATGTTATTATAGATGTTGTTGTAGATGTTATTGTAGATGTTGTTGTAGATGTTATTGTAGATGTTGATGTTATTGTAGATGTTGTTGTAGATGTTATTGTAGATGTTGTTGTAGATGTTATTGTAGATGTTGTAGATGTTATTGTAGATGTTGTTGTAGATGTTATTGTAGATGTTGTAGATGTTATTGTAGATGTTGTTGTAGATGTTATTGTAGATGTTGTTGTAGATGTTATTGTGCATGTTATTGTAGATGTTGTAGATGTTATTGTAGACGTTGTTGTAGATGTTGTTACAGATGTTATTGTAGATGGTGCTGTACATGTTGTACATGTTGTAGATATTTTTGTACATGTACATGTTGTAGATGTTGCAGACGATGTAGATGTTGCTGTAGATGTTATTGTGCATGTTATTGTAGATGTTGTAGATGTTATTGTAGATGTTGTTGTAGATGTTATTGTAGATGTTGTAGATGTTATTGTACATGTTGTTGTAAACGTTGTAAATGTTATTGTACATGTTGTTGTAGATGTTGTAGATGTTATTGTAGATGTTGTTGTACATGTTGTTTTTAAAGGACACTTACTACAAATGTAAATCCCTCCAGCTGTCCTTCCTCCTTCCCGCTGCGTACTCGGACGGAGCGATCGGAATTGGACACGTTCACATGATCCAGGCTACAAATCAACCTAAACACAAAGACAAAAACATCTCCCACGACTTAAGACAATAAACAAGCTGTAGATTGTAGCAGACTCATCAGCGCTGCTAATTTGTTAATTACAGCCATGCTACTGCGCATAAACAACACTGCAGCTATTCTGCACAGCAAGTTTCCCGCAAAATATCTTTAACAATGGAGTGGCTGTGGAGTGTCGCGTCCGGAAGCGTGGAGGCTAAACGCAGTTTACTGTATTAATGTGGAAAAACCCTTCACATACTCCAGTACTGTTTCTCTGTGAAACCCTGACTTTCCTTTAAAAATGACAAGATTACAAACTTCTTACTAAACTTCATTTATTTTTCCTTTTAATGTTTTAACGAGAGGTTATATATAAAAGATGAAACCACTGATGTCAGTTTTTCTTCTATTTTTGTGCAAAAATCAGAAAACGGAAACTAACTGAGGAAACATCAGACCTCTGAGTCGCTCCAAAGGAATCGTTCGAGCCATGGAATGGATTTGTTGCTTTACTACATCATATGTGATTTAGATAAAACTGCAGAAAGATCTTAAAAGGTTTCTGCAGAGAACCTAAAATGGTTCTAACACTGGACTTCATATATGGAACCCAAAACGGTTCTTTACATAGAATCATTTTGAAGGATTTATTATTAAAATAAAAACACAGTCTGGATCTTTAGCTCCAAATTAGATGGTTCTTTTTTATTATTATTATTATTATTATTATTATTATTATTATTATATACAAATTTACACAAATAATACAGCAAATTCAAGCAGAGTATAATTTAATTTCAAACAAAAACTTAAAACTTATTGAAGTGTTTATTTTTTTATTTATTACTATTAATTATTTTACTACCACTCATTAACTACAAGTTTATTACTATGAACTATTTGATCTTTTCTTCTAATTCGTAAGTTTTATATAAACCAAGTAAAAATCCAAAAGAAATTGCACCCATTTCACCTTATACATTCTTTCAAGTATAGAAAGTTTAATAGAAACGCTTCATCACTCTCCAAGGGTTCAACATAGAGCCATGTTTTGGGAAAAAAGGTTCAGAACCCCAGGGTTCCACACAGAACCCCAAGGACCCTCTTTTTTACTACTTACTATCCTACTTAAACCATATAAAAAACAGAATTTACTTCTCTAATTTGTCATTTGTAATTTTAGTGATGAGGTCTTTGACCTTCAGCATTAACTCACCGATGGCTGCTGACGTCTTTTTCCGCCAACCTGCACTTCGCAGTAGCCACGTCGACTTCGATGAGCTTGGCGTCAAAGCGATCTTTCTTACTGAAGCCGAAGTTTTTGCCACAGATGGTGATGTTGGTGTGGCCTTTCAGTGGAGCTGTTTTCGGAAAAATCTAAACAAAAAAAAAGCATAGAAACAGCGTGGCTAATAAAAAAACAGTGTGTTTTCCATTAGGAAGAAAGGGAAAAATCTCCAGATGAAAGTGGTTTCTAATAAAATGAATGAACCCCAAAGCTTTTGTGTTTAAGCACTGCTCAGAGATCTCCCTGATCGGAAGAACAGTTTAGACAAGCGGAGATATTAAAGTACAACCATTAACACCATCTGATATTACAAATCAATTACAGCCTCCAAAACAAGACCAAAGTTCTCTAAAACACTGGCGTCACTCTTCTATTTTTTTTCCTGATAAAACACAAAACTGTTTCAAGCGGCCAAAATCAATAAAGGTCAGAGTTTCAGAGTCGGTGGCCTGTTTCATTTGAAAGCACTTATTCTATTAGCTCGAGGCTATTGTCTAACGATGTAACCGTGGCAACCCGGTTTGAGGTTTGGGCAGGACAGTTACCTCGGAGATGAGGAGCGGGCAGGAATCTTGGCTCCAGCTGGAGCACCGAGGAGAGCGAGTGCAGAGGTTCCTGTTCCGGCACCATCCACAACCCATGAAGGCAGGAGAGAGCAGACAGGAGCTGCAGTTTAACAACTGCTCACAACCGGGACCGATCACAGGCACCTTGGAGACCTGAGAGAGAGAGAGAGAGAGAGAGAGAGAGAGAGAGAGAGAGAAAAACCTTGACATTGTAATGATGCTATGATCCCAGGAATATGTTCCTAGTATTCCTAAATAAAAAGTATATATGGAAAAAAGAGAGAACAAAAAAAATAGCTCTTTATATTATTTAGATCTTTAGAAGATTTAATAAAAGTGCACTTTCTCTTTCAAGCACTTTCTCTCTCAGCCTTGATTTCTCCTCATTCTTGCATTAATTGTAAAGCAGTGAAGATCTACAGAGACAAATGACTGATACCATGACCCCGTGTCATGCTGTTACAGGAAAATAATCAGTGTGATGAAGTGGAGCTAATGTTACCACACCGATGATTTGTTTTTCTTTCACAGAGGATCCTGAAGCGTTTTATTCCTCTTATAGCACAGCAATTTACCAGAGGTTAAAATCTTATACATTTATGACATAATTTTCTATTTACTTTTTTATCCGTTTAGGGTTACATTCGTTGTTGTTAAAGTTAGTTACTGTTACCTTTTAACTGTTGTACCTATAAACTCCTCTGAAGCGTAAACTCCTCTGTCCTCAAGATGTTAGATGTGCTTACACTGGAGACTCCTTACCTCATTTTAAGGTTACTATAGTGTTACTAAAGAAACGACAAACTATCTGGAAAATAAAAGCTACCTACCATAAGACTTACAGCTGTGCTCTAAAACCTCTCACTCACCCCCTGTTTCCCAACAGAAATGTTAAATCCATTAAGGATCTTTCACCTTATTTCCTGTGACCAGCAGTAAGGAGGCGTCCGGGCTCTGCGGAGACAACACGGCCACTTCTGAGGAGACGGGGAGCGTGTCCAAGAGGAAGTTCACATGCGGTTCTATGTTGCCAAAACGGGAAACCACCACCTGCACAAAATGCCAGCGAATGACATGAATGACCTCTTGCCTTTGTTAAGGAGCCTGGAATGTAATAAAGCACGTTCTGTGTGTGTTTACTGTAAACGGCTGCATGAATTGTTGATGCCACATTATAAACCAGATCGTTTAACTTCTTGTTTATATCCGAGGAAGACGATCGAAACGTCTTTGATTCTTAAGGACGAAAATAAACGTTTCGATGCATCACAGGCTACTACGTAAATCATAAATAGGTTGAAATAAAAAAAGTTCAATTGCATATTACACCCTGAAACTTTGCTCTGGAGAGATTTAGAATCAAAGAGTGTTGTAATCCAGGGAAATTGTAAAGGGTCATGCTCGGCTTGCTGCGGATCCTGTAATAACTGCTGTTTTGCTCTCCTTCAGGGGAAGATGACGGATTGAAGCATGATGACTGCAGCTGATGGCAGGGAGTGGGAGCAGACAAAAGCCACAGCCCGAGGCGAGAGAAGACGTAAAGGCTGCCGCTGATGTGGCATGTCGGGAGGTGTCAGAACACTCGCTCCTGGATCTCCACACACCTGGACTAAAATTTATCATCTCGTGGTTAGGCTGCAATTACAGGCCTCTGAGCTAGATCAGGTCAGAATACACCATTACTTTCCTAAACAGTGAAGCTTTAACACACCTGGCCTGACTGTGTGCTGAGGTAAGAGTGGTGTGTGGTGCGGTTAGTGTGTAGAAAGTGTGTGTGTTATGACAGTGCGTATCTCCTGTGGGAAAGTGTGCTGTAACTCAGAGAGGGTCCTGATGTTAGCATTCCAACAGTCGGGTATTGTACACAACGCTTAGTGATCTGAAGGAGCGTGTGCTCGGTGCTGACAGGTAGAAAATATCAGTGTGTGGAGGAGCATCGCATTGTAAAGGTTTGTCAACAGGTTGACGCTTTCATTCAACCCTCGCACTTGTTGATACCAGACACAGGGGAGGAAAGGAGGCGGCTGTTTGTCTAGGCTTCGGGCATCACTTGTAGAAGAAGCTACATATACACCTACACACATATACACATACATACACACACACACACACACACATATACACATACACACACATACTTACATATACACCTACACACATATACACATACATACACACACACACACACACACACACATATACACATACACACACATACTTACATATACACCTACACACATATACACATACATACACACACACACACACACACACACATATACACATACACACACATACTTACATATACACCTACACACATATACACATACATACACACACACACACACACACATATACACATACACACACATACTTACATATACACCTACACACATATACACATACATACACACACACACATATACACATATGCACACACATACTTACATATACATATATAGACATACATACATATACACATGCATGCACGTACATGCACATGTACACATATACACATACACACATATGCACATACACACATACGCACATACACACATAGACACATACACACATAGACACACAGGACACATACACATATACATATACACACATAGACACATACACACATATGCACATACACACATACGCACATACACACATAGACACATACACACATAGACACACAGGACACATACACATATACACATATAGACACATACACATACACATATACACACACACACATACACACATAGACACATAGACACATACACACATAGACACACAGGACACATACACATATACACACATAGACACATACACATATACACACACACACATACACACATAGACACATAGACACATACACACATAGACACACAGACACATACACACATAGACACACAGGACACATACACATATACATATACACACATACACATAGACACATACTCATATACACATATACACACACACACACATATAGATTTCCACTACCAAACCCTAACAATACGGTAGTGATTGATGACACAAGGCACGATGGTGAGTGCTTCACACTGATTCTGGCTCTCCGTCTCTCGTCCAACACACGCTGTCAAAGTGCTCTGACTTTCACTCCACGTTTATGGCAACCGATCTCCACTTTCTCTCACTTATTCTGGATCTCTTCTGGTCTCTGAGTGGGACAGCTGGTCTAACGCTTGCCCATTCCCAGGCCTCCATGTCAATACAAAAGGGGCAAGAAAAAGCTGAGGGGAAAAAATGTAAAAAGGAAGAAAAAGAAGAAAAAAAAAAAACAAGAACCAACGACAGCTGCAACCGTTCCAAGAAAATGCCGTGTGAGGACATGTCATCGAAGCCCAGTGCTTACTATTAACGCTCCGTTCTAGTTCTCTACTTCATTTCCGTGCAGCTGTCACCCTCTCTCTGCACTACTCATTTCTCCAAAAAAAAACAAAAAAAAACCCTCTCCTACCCTATATACACCACGCTGAATAGAAACCTCTAGAAAGAGGCTTTGCTTTAACCAGAAATAGCGAGTGTTTTTTTTCTCGTCTGCTGATGAATGAACACTGGCACATCAGAGCTGGAGAATTAACAAACCGAGTCAAGTCCACTCTGACGTCCGAGTAAGCGCTGATTAGCAAGCAGCTCTGTTTGCGCAGATGAGTAATGAGTAGGCTTTTCTGGTAAAGGAGTGCAGGTCAGAGCTAAAAGTGGCACAAACAGGAAAAGGACATGTTCTTAAACCTGGTCCTTGCACCTGGACGCTCGCTCTTCCAGGTCATTTGCATTGGTCACGTACTAGCATCCCGTCCAGTTACAGCAAACACACACACTAATAATAATAACAATAATAATAATGATAATAAGTCAATGAGTGTGTGTGTGTGTGTGCCCTGCGATGGGTTGGCAGTCCGTCCAGGGTGTATCCTGCCTTGATGCCTGATGACGCCTGAGATAGGCACAGGCTTTTCAATTAAATGAAAAATAATAATAAGTCAAGAATGTGCTGCTGGACACCATACAACTCTGGTGAAAAGTTGTTACTTGCGTTTGGCTAATTTAATTATCAGGAAGTTTATTGTTCCAATGCATTTTAGGAAATTTTGTCCCCATAACAAATAGCAATTATCATCAAAATAATGTTTATCATTCTTACTGGCAATCAAGTCCCAGTTTCTACTCATTCTAAATAAAAATAAATAAATTCCTAATTTTTAGAAATAAAAAAATCAGTACCCTGCATGTCAGACTCAAGCAGATTTTGTGTTTGTCTGGGAAAGTTCAACAAACTGAAATAAACAGAGAAAAAAAATCAACTCCTTATTGTCTTTTGCAAAACAAATGTTTTCATTAGGTTTGGTGTTTTAATGGTAATTAGATTTAATCGCTGATCTTTCTGAATCTCACCGCCTGAGGCAGCTGAGGCGCAATCTAGTTCACTCTAGAATGAATTTTAAAAGATGGATTGTGTAGTGAGTGCTGAAAAATGACAGAAGGTCTTACCATAAACATAAGATATAAAGATTAAATAAAGACTTGAATGTGTTTTAGATGCAAGAACATAACGACAAGCTGACTTTTCTGACAACATCATGCTTAACTACACTATATTGCCAAAGGTTTTAGGACACCGCTCCAAATCATTGAATTCAGGTGTTGTTCTTTTTCAGAGGCTGGGCTTGGCCCCTTAGTTCCAGTGAAAGCATCAGCATACCAAGACAATTTGACAAATATCTTGCTCCAACTTTGTGCGAACAGTTTGGGGATGACCCCTTCCTGTTCCAACATGACTGCACACCAGTGCACAAAGCAAGGTCCATAAAGACATGGATGAATGAGTTTGGTGTGGAGGAACTTGACTGGCCTGCACAGAGTCCTGACCTCAACCTGATAGAACACCTTTGGGATGAATTACAGCAGAGACTGAGAGCCAGGCCTTCTCATCCAACATCAGTGCCTGACCTCACAAATGCTCTTCTAGAGGAATGGTCAAAGATTTCCATAAACACACTCCTAAACCCTAAAGTTCACTCCTAAAGTGAACATTTTGTCCTCAAAGTTGATGTTAGAAGCAGGAAAAATGGGCAAGTGTAAGGATTTGAGCGAGTTTGATGAAGGACCAAATTGTGATGGCTAGACCACTGGATCAGAGCATCTCCAAAACTGCAGCTCTTGTGGGGTGTTCCCGGTCTGCAGTGGTCAGTATCTATCAAAAGTGTTCCATGGAAGGAACAGTGGTGAACCGGCGACAGGGTCATGGGGTCAAGGGAGCGAAGGCTGGCCCGTGTGATCCAATCCAACAGACGAGCTACTGTTGCTCAAATTGCTGAAGAAGTTAATGCTGGTTCTGATAGAAAGGTGTCAGAATACACAGTGCAGGAAGGGTCAGGGCTGTTATGGCAGCAAAAAGGGGACCAATTAGGCAGGTGGTCATAATGTTATGCCTGGTCAGTGTACTTATCACGATAAATCATTTCGTTAACAAACTACCAGCAAAGCAAAGTGTAGAACTAAAACATTTCAAACTGAAAAAATTAAGAAATGCTCAACAAAAAATATTCAAAAATAAATTTTAACAAAAAACAATTTTCATGTATTTCCTTTTAGTTTGTAACTGTCACAATGTGCATGATAACGATAATATTTCAGAAAAGTGCATTATTATTATGTATCAGTATTATGACGTCATCTTATTGTCCAGCCCTAGTTTTTTTTTGGGTATCTACAGTGTTCCTGTATCCGTTCCTCCTTACCTGGATGACTCTTCCATCCGCAGTCCCCAGGGTAGCCACTGTGTGCTCCTGCACAGGCACCACGGCGATGGAGGTCAGGAGAACGTTCCTGAAGCGGCCGTTAAACCAGTCTTTACGTGGATTGGTTCCTTTAACCTCTAACCGGTAACCTTTGTCGTGCTTCCCACAGCTAACGGAATCAGCAACCGAGCTCTGCAGAAAAAAATAAGAAGTTTAAATACCAAGAATTCCACATATAAAACAAGTCTGATGGAATAGAGATGTATGATATAATCAGCAGTGCAAGTGTTGTACTGGCAGGGGGGTCTGTTTTCAAGTCCACCGTACTAAATGCATTTAATAGCCTTGCTTGAGGGAAAACAGAAAACCCTTATTGTATCCCGAAATCTACTGCTCCAGAAAGGGTCCTTGCATAACGGAGCTTAGCCATGTGTCTTCTCCCATGGAGCTCAAATCTTCCCTGCCACATTCAGACGGCTGCACTCGCAGATGGCAGGAGTTCATGAGAAATTGGGAGGAATGTAGAACTCTCCTGCTGTCCAGCTTTCTTTGGCTGTGATCGCCACAACCTGTGGATTTTGGGTGGCTGATCTAGTGTTTCCTACTTAGTTTTACTGACACATGCAGCATTCTGGTCTCGAAAGTATTCCGTAAGTATCATTTCAAAAAAGTTACATCGTCTTCATGCTTGGATTTCTTCCTCACAAAAGTCTATTTGCACCAAGGGTCTAAAACATTTGGTGAAGTATTACAGTCAGATTCAAACTTAGTCTCTCTGGTCTTTTGTCTGGAGCAAAAGTGTGCACCAGGACTGGGATCACTGAAATCACGGAAGTGGGAACTTTGCTCATGCTGCATGTTGCTCATTTATCACCAGTAACTGGTGTGTATATTGGAAAATAGGAACAACTAAGTAGAAATTGTTCAAAAATATTACAGGATTTGCCAAGAAGGTCTGCAGATGAAATTAGACAAAATGTCTAGAGATGTAGGTTGAACTGGTCAAACTTTCAGCAGGAATGGGCAGGACTAGATCAAACTTCTTGCTAGAAGTGGGTTTGATTAATAAAGGGTCATTTGGACTTCCTTCGGGAGTAGGAAGGATTGGTCAGAATTCCTTTAGGAGGCGGAAGGATTGGTCAGAATTCCTTTGGGAGCAGGAGAGATTGGTCAGAATTCTTTTGGGAGCAGGAGAGATTGGTCAGAATTCCTTCAGGATCAGGAAGGATTGGCCAGTATTACTTCAGGAGCCAGAGGGATTGACGAGTATTCCTTCATGAGCTGGAGAGATTGGTCAGAATTCCATAGGGAGCAGGAGGGATTGGTCAGAATTCCTTCAGGTAAAGTTTTGTTCAATGACACACCATGAGTTTTAAATAATCCGATAAGTTAAACTACTTACTTCCTATTTATTCCCAATCTACTGATCAGTTTCAAATCATAGTAAAATAAAAACTCAAAAAATCTAGTTTTCATTTTGTCAATTCAGAAGGAGTAGACCTATGTGAGAGCAAACTTGTGATGATGACCTTCTCCCAAAGGAACCAAGAGCTGATCTTGTTTATGGACTTGAATGTGAAAACATACCTTTAGACAGGCTTTTTCCAACTGTAAGTGTCCAAACCACCTGCTATCAAAGGTGGAGGATGGGGAGAGTCACGGCTGGTCAAGCTAGCACAGAACCCAGCGTGAAGGCCAAGGAGTCATCAATTATTAATGAAACCAGACCCTGGCACCAGAGACCATGACTAAAGGGCTCAACCAAGTACAGCAAGCAGGCGGTTAATGATTAAGAGTGGGATCACACCAGCTCAGCTGGTGTATTGTTACACTGTAGAATGGCAGCAGCAATGCTACACAACTACACAAAAGTTCATAAGGGCAGGAGAAAGGCAGTTTACTCCATGCCAACCAAGCTGGGGTTAAAAGGGAGGAGACTGAGTGAGCAACAATACAAGACTGTATTACTTATAACACCAATCCCATAATTCTTTTCAGAGAATTCTTTTCAGTCGCACTTTACCACGGTGAGTAAGACGTATGAGTCATGGCCATGAGTGCAAAACTCAGAGCAAAACTCACGGCTGCATTCAAGGGCATGGCTCAAAGGGGAGCTTTGAAGCTGCAGAGAACAATACAGGCAGGTGATAAATCAGGCCAGAAGAGCAATGGGGCCTGCTCCCGTTACCAGCTCGAGCCAGCCAGGGACAAACTTACTGTACCACGGCCAGGTGAGAGGCAGCAAGACAGACTGGACGACTATAGGGCTGCTTCACCAGATACAGCATGATGAGAGAGAGAGGAATGTCTGCCGCACACAACTCCATCTCCAATGTGATATGAGGTGAAGAGAGACGTGTAAGAAGACACAGGCCAGTGTGGACAGGCAGCTTTGATGCGTCCTCGGTCTCATCTCTACAAATTGTACTAGAACCCTGAATCAGTTTAGCTTATCGCCCCCCGAGACATGGTTGAAAGAATTAACGATAGTCGCTTCACAGATTGAGAAAGACAGAAAAGAAAAATGCGCATTCCTCCTCTCCTGTGTAGACAAAGTAGTGGATCAAGGGTTGAAAATGAAAAACAAGAGTTTTGTTTTGACAGGCTTCAGCAGCTATTACTTCGAGACTTTCTCCACTGAGGCAGGTTGGTCTCAGAGGGACTGATTTTGAAGAGCTTTCTCTAGATTATAGGGTTCTGCGGTATTGGGTTTCTCCGTCAATGCTTTTTCTTGTCATTAGCACAAAAGAACAATGGATTTCTTATTTGAGTTTTATTTATTTAAAGCAAGAGCCTACATGTAAAAACAAATGCTAGCCATATTTCAGATCTTTGGATGAACTGCATCTTCTGCAATCACGCAATCATGTCATATTTAATATCACTGAAAACCTTATTTTCTGAGGTATACATGTGATATTATGATATTCCATCATAAGCTTTACAAACCATACGCTATAAAGTGGAATCACGTCACATCCTGTTGAAGTCTTATCAAGGAGAAAATCTTCATTGAATATTGTTTGATTTTGTTACATTTCTATGCTAAATTTCCACACATATTATTAGCACTCATTTGCATAAATGTATACTTATGGAAAAGTTTCCATACATTCTCTTAACAGCATCACGGACTATGTAGAATATAACACAGACCCAAGCCTTTAAGCTGTTGACATGCAGACACCAGGGTCATATTTTTCCCATTGCAGGTATCTGATATTTTGAACCTTTTAAATCTCCCACAGTACTGTCCTGCGGCATGGTGTTATTACCCTGACCAAAATCAAGCTCTGCGATAATAGCTCTGCACAAATGTGGCTCCAGTGTAACATTTAGAGCGATTCATATTGTGTCCAGTACAATGCACGGCTGATAGTGTTACTGAGAGCCACCTTTGGTGTTTTACAGCTTTACGGCCTTCGGCGTCTCCTCTGTGAGGCCTGATCTGGGTGTAAGGAGATCTGAGGGCCAAAATGTCACCTCTGCATGTTCACTGTTCTCCCTCAGGCTGAGGTACAGTGCGGTGGAGACGCCGCTGTAGTCACAAACACACATACGCACATCACATACACACCCATGGGGCTGGAGCTTCCTGGGATTGCAGAAGTTTTGAAGCTCAACGCAATCAGCTGCCCTCTGACTGAAATAACATGACATTTGTACCCTGGGCAGCTCAGCCTTCCCCTGGTGCAGTAGTAGTGGTAGTAGTTATAGGGAGGGCAGCTCCACCTGCATGCTACAGAGCAACCCGACTCTGGTGCTGGTGGAGTTTCTTAGATTACTGGGTCATGGGGATCAGCACTGTGGGGGTAATTAGAGAAGCGGGTAATAAGCTCGGATTAGAGCCCAGCACTGAGCAGGGGCTTTAAAACACTTGGGGCTTTCTGATGGTCAGAAGAACACACACCACTGTGGGAATGAGCAAACATCTGCATATCTGCACACCGTCTATTCCAAAAGTTCATAATAACTTCATGTTTATTCATTTGAGGATTAGACTTCATCCAATGTTTCAGTTCATCCCTAATCCCACTGTACGTCCTTTCAGCTTTCTTCAGCTCCTCTTTGTTTAACCACCTGAAATCTAAACTGACCTTTTTTCCCCTTGTTAGCTCATGTCCTTGGTCAGACTGTGCGTGATTCATCACTACTAACCACCTAAAAGATAAAATTCTTGTTTGTCTAAAATTTTCCACTAAAATGCCGCAACATATTTAAGTCTGGAAGCTGAACAAATAAAACTAAACGCCAAAGAGATAATGAAAGACTGGTGTTTTGGAATCAGTATTTTGTTCAGCAGATTCTGTGCAGTTCCTCAAGCGAACATGCTGGTGATGTCAAACCTCCAGATTTAACTCCATGTTTGTTTTTGTAAGCCAATCAAAATATGGCATTTCACTCGTAAATACTTCACACTGTGGACGAAAAGCAGGTTTGCATTCCCATCTTTAAACGAATACGAATGCCCTCCGTAATGAATTTTCCCCTCAAGAATTGACATTTTGCAACAAATTTGCATCGGCATACGAACGCCGGCTAAGTTATGTGTACGACCGGGAGCGTTCAAAACTTGTTTGCATCAGTGGAAAGCCGAGCGAAGGAAAGTTTTTACGAATTTTACACATTTTTGTTCAGTCAGTGAAAGCTGTATGGAAAGAGTCAACCTATGATACCAACGTTGCCTTTGGCATGCGTTCAAATCGAGGTGATCTTTCACACGTTTTTTTTGTTGACAGATTGGTGGTGTGGGTGGTCTGTTGTATTTTTAGCCCAAGCTTGGTGGCACGACTTCCTGTGAGGACCCTTGACCCTAGGAAATTGGTAATATTGGTAATATTTTTTGGGTGGCTAGAGCGGATTATCTGCATTCACATTATTTCTTATGGGAAAATTCGTTTCGCAATAAAAAATTTTCGCCTCAAGAATGAATGAAACTCATTTCACTGTATTATAATAATCAGATGTGATTATGTAACTGTTATGTAACTCTGATGCTAGCATGACGTGATATTTAAACAGTGGAGGCTTCATCGATGCAATATGAAGACGCTTCAAAAATGTTAGCTTAGCATCAGAGATTTTATCAGTAGAAGATTAAGACGTTCAGTACGTAAAAAGATTCAAGTAGTCATTTATTTAATATTTAACTCTTAGTTAATCTCCTTAGTGGACTGGGTGACTACACTGGAGCTTTCACTTCCCTAGAGGGCTAGCTAACAAATTTTTCCATCTCAGAAAGTAAGAGTATTATGTTTTTAGCGGGAGAAATTTACACCTGGACCCGCTCTGTGTTTAATAGATCTGTAAAGAGAAGAATTTGCTCCTTTCCTGTTCAGTATTGCGTCACGGTCCAGGTTTTAAACCGATGAATGAAATAAGAACAACAGAATACGCCAGATTTAAAACTCCCTGCAGGCCCGACTGATCCGGGAGTCGCTTTTCCGATTCCCGGCATAAAGATCCGTCAAGCGACGCGGAGGTTTCCAACCTATTTACAGAAGTTCTCCTGAGCCACGGACATCCATCCAATTACAGCAAGGCAAATGAAAGAGGGGTAATGTAGCGCTCGGGACGAGAGCATCATTTACTGTTACAGTGTGGAGCTATCGGGGGCATTAGAGGAGAAACGGCCGTTCGTTAGAGTGGACAGGACGAGATTCCCCTCCTCCATCCACAGTCGTGTTCCAACATAAAGCCAATACAGGAATGCTAAGGGAGACATGGACAAAAATCCTGGCACAAAACTATAAACATGGACATTTTTAAAAGATGAACTATGAAGCAAAAAAAAAAACCCATTAAAAACGCATGAAAATGTCTGGTTTGCGGCGCTCCAGAAGGATCGATTCCACTCGAGCGTAAGGGATTGGAAGACATTTCTTCCTCTTTGATGATCTTACGCTCCTTCATGACTGATGGTGCAAACTGCGTCTTTAAATGAACCAGACATACCGTCCGCGGAGGATCCTTTTGCGCTGTAACCACTTGCAGGACCTCGAACTTCTGCTCTCAATTGTGGTTTAGTGAAATTAGATTTCTTTGGGGTTTTTTTTCCAGATTTAATATATTTAATACACTGTGCATGCTTCTTCTGTCTGCGCTTCTGCTTTACATGTTTCAGTTACTGAACAGAGGAGTGCTTTAAATGGTGTGTTTTTTTTTCCATTTGCATGTTTATAATATAGATTTAATCAATTCAAATTTTATAAATTTGTTTTGAGGAGTGACTTTGTAAAATTCTGTCCAGATGAAGAATAACCCTGGCACGTTTATTGTAAATCCCTGTTTAAATTGTTTAAATAAACCAATAAAAAAAAGAAAAAATGTAGTTCCACACAAATATAATGATTTTTTTTAAATATCTCAGTCAAAAACACCAGATTCCAGCTTTATACTTGCTCCGGGTCACGTTTTAATACAAAAAAAACACAGGACACATACAAACATGAAGAGTCTATACATTCTAATGATGAGGTCAGAGAAATGATCGAATCAGAAATGGCACACTGACCAAAATCCTGTGAATCCTGTCACTCAAATCTGTAAATATTCCCTCCACATGTGAACATGAAGAATGGCGGGGTTTGTTTTTCTCCACGCTTTTCCTTCTCAGTGACCATAATGCTGCTTTCGTGTTGCCGTGATGCCAAATCGCAATTAAAAAAATAAACGCTACACCATATACATGTGAACTAAGACCTATCATCCTTATACAGCAAACCCTCAATGTGAGACTTCCCAAGAATCTTCAGCACTCTTAAACAGCCTCCTGGTGCGTGATATCAGAGCTACAAAAAGAAAAAGAGGAGAAAAAAAAACAGCTATCTAAAGTCAACAAGAGCTCCTTAAAGCAGACCTGCCTGGAGTGAACACACTGCTGTGGGCATTAAGTCATGTTGTGAAAGGCACCTAATGCTTTAAACGCTCTCTCGTTTAGGCCAGATGTCAACAAGCCACTTTTCTATTGCTGTAAATCTTAGCTGAGGAGTTTGTGTGTGTGTGTGTGTGTGTGTGTGTGAGTGTGTGTACTCGTACCGGACAAGACAAGTTCAGTTCTCCCAGCACAATGTGGGAGGGACGGACTCAGCTGTGAGCCGAGAACAAACAGCGTTTCCTCCGCACGCCTCAGGAAGGCCTGTCAAAACACGTCCCACTCAGGTGTGATTTAAGAGTAAATCTGATGTGTGCGTTCGTTTTACTAAAAAAGTAGCGTGCGGTAAACATGCTCTAAAATGTTAACCCGCTTTGTGCTTGGTTTATATCAACTCCATTAGTCAGAAGGTTTTGAACAGCAGCTCTGTGTGATTGTTGATATGACGCAGGAGATGTTTGTATAACGTTTATGGAAGGAGTCTCCGGTGTCAGCGCTGCGTAACAGTCAGAACGAAAGCTGTAAGTTTAGAAGGTTCAGGATGTGCTGTGACAGAAAAATGTTCAACTCTGTGGCAGTAATATTAACACCACTTCCTCTCAACACCCTGTTGTTGATTATATTCCTAAAACAGCACATCACCAGGTGCCCCTGTGGCTGAAAAAGCACAGCCTACATGCCCTCTAGGGAGCCCCTGTGGTACATAAAACATGAAAAAGTGCATCATAAATTATCATATGGTAGACAGACTGTGATTAAGTGCCATCTAGTGTGCCTTTGCAGTGCAGAAAGCATGATTAAGTGCCCTCTTGGGCTCTCCTATGTGCGAGAAAACATGATGATGATCTGTAGGTGCCCTACCAGTGGAGAAAACATAATTAAATGCTATCTAGGGTGATCCAATGTGCGAGAAAACGTGAAGTGCCCTCTAGGGAGTTCTGATACACAAGAAAATGCGATGAAGTGCCCTATAGGTTGCCATAACAGTGGTAAATATATGAAGAAATGCCATCTAGGGTGCTCATTTGCGTATGAAAACATACAAAAGTGAACCCTAGGGTGCTGTATTAGTCAAAATAATTGAAGAAATGCCCTCTAAGGGTGCTTTGATATGAAAGAAAATGTAAACTGCCCTCTAGGGTTCTATTATCGACAAGAAAACGTAAAGAAGTGCACTTTCTAGGGTGCCATAAGAGTGGTGAACATATGAAGAAATGCCCTCTAGGGTGCTTCTTTGTGGATAAAAACATAAGGAAATACCCCTATGGTGCACCTTTGTGCATGAAAACATACTGAAATGCTTTCTAGGGTGCTCTGATATGAGAAAAAATGTAAAGTGCCCACTAGGGTTCCACTTTCAACAAAAACACATGAAGTTCCCTCTAGGCCGCTGTGATATTTGAGAAAATGTGATGAAATGCCCTCTAGGTGCTGCTGCCCCTCAGTCAGCCTGTGTCTTAAGCCTGGTTTTACTCTGTACCTACTGACCATCACTATGCCTGAGCAGTACTATTAAAGCCCAAGGTTTAATCCACATGGAGTAAATAATCCCGCTCTTCAGAAGAGCTCACAGGAGGCAGCTTTAATTTTTTCAGATTTACTCTTTAAACACCAGCCAGGCTGGTGTTTTATCAAGCTCTTTGTATCCATGCAGTAAAAGGCAAACAAACACGGCTGTAATGTGTGGAGTACAGAAACACCAAGAAAACAATGGATCCTTGTGCCGAGTTTTCACACTTGTGAAACCACTGGCATCTCATCTATCCTTTTTTTTTTTTTTTCCTTCTTCGCCCTTCAGAGGTCTTTCGGGATTCCTGCTTAAAAATACACCACTGTTAAAACCCACATCTGTTTTAAAGGAAAGGCACGGATCCAGACTTGCCAGGAGCTTTGGATTGGACACCCAGAGGTCGAAATTTGAATACATTTACTTAAAGGATCTGTTCCCAGGAGCAGAGTAAAGAAGCACAAGCTCCCGGATCGGAGAATTTTCTACACCATGGTGGAGTTCAGTGGTGAATGGCTAGCGTAACAGAAATCCGGGTGTGATTCAGATCCGTAACGAACGAGACAGAGGTGATGGCAGTGAAGAAAAGCTCCGTGAGATGGAATGGGGAGGAAACCTTGAGAGGAACCAGCCTCAGAATCGTGCCACCTGATAGCAGGATTAGATAAAGACGTTTATCTTAAAGTCAAACCAGGACTGAAGCAGTGTGTCGAAAGGATGTTCAGAAAGAGCGTCAGTGTGTTCAGCAGAGGTTTTTGGGAGTTTTTAACTCGTGGTGCCTCAGGTGTCAGTTGGACCAGACCTTCAGTCTGACAGTCAGACGTCTAACAGGCTTCTAGTGCTGTTCTGCTTTAATGAACTTCAAACATTTAGGTTTTCAATTTGGACTGAAATCACAACAACGACGTAGCTTAGTGACACAGCTAGCCGGCTAGCGTTAGTGATAACTCTGTTAGTGATTAGCTTCTTAAAACAGTGATTAGTAAGGTTAAAGATTGAACCATGTTGTGTCAGTATTTTTACTTTTAATAATGTACACTGTCACAATGCAGATTTACAGGAAAATAAAAAAGAAATTCTAATTAAATAGGGCTAAAGTTTAAAATTAAAAGTAAAGGTGGTGAGAAAACCCTCCCTGAGATGCTCATCTGGGTTACAGTGGAAGAGCTGATGAGCTGAAAATTCAGGTTGAAGATGATTTTTACTGGTTGTAGGTTGAGAAATTACGAGTTACAGCAGAGTCAGAACAAGAGTCTGGGACATTGCTAGAACTTTAGAAATGAACTGTAGTGCATGTCTTTTTCCCTGTATTGAATTTTTCACTCAGTGTTCACTCAGATCGCGAGGTAAGAGCTGAAGATGAGGTTCTTGTATTTATTGTTAAATAAAACCTCTGTTCCTTTTCTCAGTTGACCAAACAAGGATCTTTTCGCGCTCCGCTGAATCCGTAGATGGAGGTGTCAGGTAAAGCTTGCTGTCCTTTCAGCAGGTGATTTTCAGCAGGTGTGTTAACTAGCTGAGCGACTGAGCACTGAATAGAGCACATAGGATTGGTGGAGATAAGCTCTTATTTGCCGTTTGCATTGTGGGAGACGTGCCGAGGTTCCTTCCTTCACCTGAAGGCAGTTGTTCACACAGGATCTGAACGTCACGGTGGTCAATGTGAGACTAAAGAAAGCTCTTAGCACTAATACAGGTTACTGATGCTTCTATAGTTTTCGCCATCTGAGTTAACCGTTTAAACCTCTCCCATTAGCGTCACCAGAGTTACTGGATAATTCCTAGTAGTTACTGAGTAATACGTAGAAGTTGCATGTCCGTGCAGACTGAGAGACACAACAAAGTTAACGGTGCACAAAAATAGAGCTTTGATGAAACTCACCATCCAGAAACACAGGAAATTAGCGCAATGAGCAAAAATGCAATGAGGAAGTGGGAGTCATGGCGAGCGGGTAAGCGAGCGAGCGCGGCGGATAAACTAACACACATGCCTGCAGGCCAGTGACTCATCAGGACGACTTGACAGCTTACGCATGTACCTGAATTAAGCCTAACGCAGAGCTGACAGGAATCCAGTGCTGGAAGGCAGCGAAAAAGGCGAGAGAGAGTGTGAGAGTGTATTAGCTGTAAATAAACAACTTGGCGTGACTGTAACAGCATGCAGAAGAGGAACGTTATAAGCGTGGAGAGAATGGGCGACAGGTTGCGTCCGTGGAACTGGTTTATGATTCGCCGTTATCTGCTTTACAGGACTTCGTGTCTCCAAACTACACAAACACAGACACACAATGAGTTTAGAAGGTAAACTGACGGTTATAATAAAATATATCATATTCCAAGGATTCAGTTATGAGCTTAGTGACAGCAAGACTTAAAAGTGAATTGTCAAGGCGAAAAATGGCAGCTGATGTATGGTAAGAAACATGTTCTGCAAACTGTTCTGCTGGTGATTGGTTTGGAGGCGTGGCATGTGCTCCATGAGATCCAGGACGTGAGAGTCAGGACACACAGACTCTCTGGGTGGGAGGGGCTTCCTGTCAATCACACCAACAATCGTGAGTGTATGTTGGAAGAGCTCGGAGAGCGCGAGTCTTCACCACGTAGTAGATGTTGCTTCAATGAGGAGATTTGGCCAAAGATCATATTTGGATTCATTAAAGGGAATGTTTTTAATCTTACTCTGGGTTGTGTGTGCGTCAGGCAACGGCACATCATAAGGGACAGGTGCTGTGTGTGTGTGAGTGTGTGTCAGACTGAAAGTGTGATGTCATGCACCTGAGTACCAGCTGCCCGCTCTCCTCCTGGCACCATGATGGTCCAGAGTCACGCAGGGGCAGAGCGTGACGCTGTGTGTAAACATGCAGCTGCGTTCATCCACCTGTTCAGACTGTTGGACACTGCTGTGTGTGTGTGTGTGTGTGTGTGTACACTATATAATTGCGAGGCAGCTCTCGTAACATTCCAGTGCTTGTATCTGCTGTCTGGAGCTCAGCAGTTAGCAGGGAGAATGAGGAGAGAGGCAGGACACGACAGGCACGGTGGCTTTTTCCACATGATATTTTGTTCCTCTGAAGCGAGCAGGAAGCCTCCCCACAGCCGAGCCCTGACCTACCGACAACACTCGCTTTCACACAAAGCAAACACAAACATGACCGAGCAGCAGTGCAGGAGCACGCAGGCTGCAGCTCGCTCGCCGTCATACCTGCCAGGTCCTAATTACACCAAACCATCCTCCAATCATCACAGACTGAGTGTTTACCAACACGGCATGCTGGACTGATTTAGTCACAAAGGGTGGTTAGTTGGGAAAAAACTTTGTTTTTTGCAATACATTGTATGTATAAGGAGACAAACGCAAACTTTGACCTATTGCACTTTTCTATATGTTTAAATCCTTTTTATTTAACTCAAACCTATACAAATACAGACAGGACAAAAGTAACAGGGCAGAAACTGTTTAGTTGGCATTTTATCTCTCTGAACATTGCCTTTTATGGAGTGTTGTGGGTGTGGCTAACTGTTCCACACTCCTACTGCACTTAAATGGAAAAGAAAATGTGGTGTTACTATTTAGTAAGACCTTGGCATACAAATGCCCTCCCAAAATCTCTGCTTAAGTATAGAAATTTTGCAACCGATTTTCGAAAGCTGATTTTCGAAAGAGTCAACCCACGATACTGACGTTGCCTTCGGCAAGTGTTCAAAAGCTAGGTGATTTTCAGTCGACAGATTGGTGGCGTGGGCGGTCTGTTCTATTTTTAGCCCAAGCTTGGTGGCACGACTTCCTGTGAGGACCCTTGACATGGAATGCTTGGCTTGGGTCAGTTCTTTGTAAGCAGCCATACAGTTTACATACGCCTCGTATTGGGAATATTGTTAATATTTCTGGGCGGCTGGAACGGATTATCTACATTTACATTATTTCTTATGGGAAAATTTGTTCCGCAATACAAACTTTCACCTTAAGAACTCACCTCCAGAACCAATGCTGAGGTTCTGCTGTATCAGATATCAAATAAATTAAAATTCTAAAACAGGAGATTTCTCTCTTGTGAAAGAGTCTGATTATTATTTATCGATAAACATTCATATGTACAAGCTCGGACGAGTGTATCGTGCTTTGAGAACTGAGCAAAAAATCGATCGTCCCAAAGTGTTTGTTTGATTGTGCTTTTAAAATAGCGATCTGAAAACAGCCTGTAATTGCTGTTCCAATTAAAGCGTCCGTCGATCAGAACTCCCTCAGCCGGAATTATGTTACGAACTGTAATCAATGAGGTTTCGGATTCAATTTAAAAGCAATCTGCCAGCCGTTTGGTCTGATCCATCTTAATCAGATATTAATTTTGACGTTAAACATGTCTGTTAGTTATTATATACGTACGCTGTACTGATTAGTCGCATAAAACTCGCTGATGCACTTCCACTCCGTAAGGAATGTTGCCTAGCGACGGCGACCGGACGGTCTAGTCAATCATATTAAGAGGCTCTTCTTCTGGTTCATGTGAACCTTTTAAGCACGCTGGATGTTTAATCAACGCTGTTATTCGAGGAACACAAGCAAGAAACAGTAGTCAAAAAAAAAAGATGAAAACAACGACTGATTTCGTCACGCGTCCTCGAAGTATAGGGGTTTAAAGCCTGGAGTACATTACCCTGATAAGGAGAGATAAGAAACGAGTTCCCGTGCAACATCTGCCAAGATGGTGCTATAAACCCAACTGATGGCACCAAGAATTAAAAAAAAAAAAAGTAAAGGTGTTTTTACTTTACTGGGAAGTTAAAAGTGGGGCTTCTTTAAACAGGACAGAGTTGGTGTCCATCTGTATCGTCTCTCGGGGCTAATCTATGGCGAAAAGCACTTATCTACTGCCATTAAAAGCGAATTTGGCCCTGGAACATCAGCTTAATGAAAAGAGATAGAAGTCGTGCTGATGCCGAGCGGATGACGATGTTTAGAGCAGGAGATACTCGGAACAAAAATATTTGAGGAGCCTGAACGGGTTTCCTGACGTGATGAATGAGGAGTGCTTTGTGTAGTTTGGACAGATGAAGCGCAAAAGAGAGAGAGAAAGAGAGAGAGAGAGAGAGAGAGAGAGAGAGCAAAGGAGGCAGGGAGAGGGGGAGAGAGGGAGAGGGGGCGAAAGAGAGAGAGAGAGAGAGAGAGAGAGAGGGCGAAGGAGGCAGGGAGAGGAGGAGAGAGAGAGGGAGACAGGGGGCGAAAGAGAGAGGGAGAGAGAGATCTCATTTGAATTGAATTGAATTGAATTCAACTATATGGAGAGAAAGAGGGGGATGAGATAGAGGAAGGGGAGAGAGAGAGAGTGTGTGTGGGGGGGGTGATCGGGAGAGAGGGGGGGTCGGACTCATTTGAATTGAATTGAATTGAATTGAGAGAAAGAGGGGGGTGAGATAGAGGGAGAGAGAGACAGAGAGAGGGGCAGGGGGGGCAGAGAGAGAGAGAGCAGAAGGGAAAAAACTTCTCTCGACATCTATATAAAGAGTTAAAGTGACCCGATCGGAGCCCGACACACACACATAGGCACCTGTTGGGGTGTTTGAGGTCTTAGGCTGACCACAGAGATTCAGATAAGATAGCCATGAAGGATTTACGCATCAGCGAGGTTCAAAGAGATCGCCACGTCCGAGCAAACACACCTGAGGTAAAGCTAACAAGTCAAAAATTAACTCTGTAGTTACTACATACTAAACACTTCTACTCTAATGTTTATTAACTAACAAATAAAACACCATGTGCCATGGTTTACAAAACTTTATTAATCAAAGAACTGTTCATCAGATTTAATAGTTACCTTTTAAGGTTGTAGAACAATCTGGCTTACGTTACAGCAGCTATAAACATTGTATGGTTTCCTCTGTGCTGAAGGCTTTGACACTGAAGACACCTTCCACAAACATCTCCTTACAAAGAAAAAACTTAATTATGATGTGTTACTATAGAAACCAGATCCTCTGATTGATTTCCTGGTTTAGAAAAAGCATCAGAATGGAGAATTCGACAGCGCAGTGGTATGAGCCCTAATATGGAACGCTGGTTTCTAGAGCGACATGTTGATAAACTGTATAAAGTTTAAAAACCATGTGATTTTTCACCAGTCATCTTTAGCGACGCAGGTCACGTGGAAATACATGAACGGTGACTAGCTTGTGCATCACGACATTCTGCTAGGAACTCTGGGAAGCGATCCCATCGTGTACAGATATCGACATGCTCCTCGAGGAGTCGTCAGGAGCTAAACGCATGCCGTCGGTTATTGATCACCAGTGATTTAGCGATGGATCCAATCCGAGCTGATGGATGAGACGGAGACGGGAAGGCAGCTTGGTGATTTATAGCCGTGAGAGAGGAGATGATCCATGTGTTTGAGAGAAATTGTCAGAACTGAAAGCTTATGAAAGCTTCTGACGTGTTCCGTGACTATAACTATGGACATACCGTCAACACACGTATGTGTGTGAACGCACTTCCTCACAAATCACTATTTTTTTATAAGAAACAAACACTCACCTGGTTGTAGGACTTCATTTTGGCTCCAGTTAAGTGGTAGAGCGGTTTGGTGAAGGCCTGCTTCATAAAGTCCTTGAAGAAGTTGTTAATTTCGGCGACAGAGATGACACACACTGTGGAGCTCGGTGTGGGCTCAGGGGAGTTGGGTTTGCTCTTGGCGAATGCGGCAAAGAGCACATCTTCTCCTTCTTTAAAGCCCATCTCCCTGCGGAGGTTGCTTCCCGTTTTGGCTACGTGAGCTGCCTGCAGGACGTTAAACACCGTCTGGGTCGAACGTTTCCGTCTGCCTTTCTCAGAGTAGATGCACTCGAAGGGCATTTCCACGTAGTGTTGGAGCTCCAGGTCAGAGGAGCAGATCCGGACAATCCGCGTGTGGAAAGCTCTGGAGGTGCTGCTCTCACGCTGCACGGTGAGGAAATAAACATATGAGCCGCTGTGGAAGGAGTACACGTAGTGCAGGGGGTAATTCCCGCGCAGTGCCGGCTTAAGGTCCATGTAAGACTGCTCGGAAACGAACTCAAAGCGGTCCTGGGTTTCCCACATCTTCCTTACGGAGATGGTGTGGTGAAGACGTGGAGCTGAAGACGGAGACGGATCAAACGGTTCGGAATTAGCGACAAAGAACCTCACGACTCTGCCGACTTCCACGTTCACGATCTGGGTCCCTGCCGGACCGGCGACGTAGCGGCTGTCGTCATTGTTACTGGAACCCATGCAGTCGACTCCGACATCTAGCTGCCCATCTTCCAGCAGGTGGCGGCTGCAGACGCCGTTCCCGACCGTGCCGCAGAGGAACAGCTCGGGGTCGTAGTAGGTCTCCATTATCAGAGCCATGCTGGTGTTGTTAGCGTTGGGAGTTTGGCCAACGCAGCCTTCGCATGCACTGCATTTTGGGCCATCGTGCACAGGTCCAGTCCGATAATGGACAACTTTCTTGAGCAGATCACTGGATAACGCATAAAGGACATTGGTAGCGCCAACATATACGCTCCCATTGAAAACTAGAAGCTTCTGGACAGGTGTGTTCGAGACGAAGCGAGGGAGGTCGTACGTCACGGAAAGATTAAGCTTGAAGATTTCGCTAGGTTCCACACACTGGCCAAATATGCAACACCATAACGTCTGGAGAATGAGAAGAATGCTTGCGGCACTGGGAAGGGTAATTCTCATTTTGCTCGCCTGGAAAGGAAAGAAAGAATCAGAAGAATCATCTGCATCTACATAATAAAAAAAAGCAGCTTTTATGAAACAATTGATACAAATGGCGAACAAATTCCAATCAGGAGCTTATTAGTGTAAATAAGGGTTCTTAGGGTGATTATACATTCACGTCGCCCAAACCTGGGTTTTTATGATGTATTTTTTATACTGATATCAATAATGATACTAAGATGATTAACATCCTGATTAGTAATCAGTCGTGTTGTTTAGCTCTGTTTATGTTCCTCATACAGAGTCAACATCTCTCTCACTCTTCACATAAACTCTATCCGAGGAAATTAGAAGGTCATTAGAACATGATTCTGGGGCAAGTCGCGGTTAAACCGCGTGCGTAATTCCTGCCTACAATCCACTAAAGCACTGAAATCACTAGCTACTATTTTAAACCGTGGACTATCATAACAAGCTATCCTTTAAAATAGGCAAAAAAAAAAGCCTGCAATTTACCACCAACCGCTGTTAACATAATGAGCGAATTTCAAACACGACATTTATGTGGTCAAGCAGCAGCAAGGGATGAATCACTGCAGAGGCAGCCGGCAGAGAAAAAAAAGGCGGCCGCAAGGATGAGACTAACTTTAGACGGCCCTCGAGGGAGCGTTTGATAAACTCAATTAAGGCGAGCCGGGCTGCAGAAGCTGAAGAGGTGATTTATCTTTTCAGTTGGCTTAAACGCTTTTCATTTAGGAGGCCTGCTCTTTAGAGCGAGACACGAGGAAGGCAGAGAAGAGCTTCTTATGTTGCCTCCTGCCATCAAGGCCACTGGAGAGGGCTGACCGCCCTTATCTGTGCCTCACTACAAAGACAAACAAGAGGAACAGCCGTCTGAACCTTTTTTTCTTTTTTTTTTACTGGAACTGGACATGTGTTAATAAGTCATGCAGACACAATTAATTTGTGATTTCACTTACAGCCACTTTAAACTGAAGTTCTAAACATCGGCTGAATCCCAAACTGCTCACTGTTTAGACGTAGAGTGCACTACGTGGGGAGACTTTCAGACTTTCTACAAATACAAAACACGTCCTAGAGACAAGGCAAAACAGATTTCTACTAGCTATATTCGCTTCTTTTTTTTTTAGAGTGCACTACAGAGGGAACTTTGAGATGCACAAATGATTATTTATCTGAAACATCGCCAAGCCATGTCAGGAAATGACTTGGAAACGATTTTAACCTCGGATCTGCAGCTTAGTGTGACTTATCAGTATCGTGAGGAAATCTGGAGCAAGATCCATGTCATATTGTCATATCACTACACACTTATTACAACTCGGTTTTTTTTTTTTTTTGCTTTTTTTGAGAGATGTAAGCTGTAGAAATTTCCAAAGAATGTGCCTACATTTAAAGTCTTAGTAGACAATACAGTAAAAAAAAATCACATGAAATCATTAGGTTTGTTCATAGAACACCAATACAACTACGTTTAAAAAACTATATTTTTAATTATTATATATATAGGGAAAAACTTATTTTCTTACAAGGAATACTGATATGAGTAACAGTATACTCTATACACCTCCTGTGATTCCTGAGAAATTCCATGACATGTTTTTTGACGATTTTTATCGATATCGCGATATCGCCCAACCCTGCACTTCCATGTAGTGCACTTATTTAGGGAGATATTTGGGATTTTACACAACAAACTACAGATTTCTTAACCCCTAAATGTAAATCTTGCACCGAGAGACTCATTGAAGTCAGCATGAAAAGACAAACAGTGCGTTCTGTTTAAACAAATAAAACTTATATTAAAAGGATAAAAACTAAATGCAGAAAAGAAAACACTTACCTGTTAAAAGGTAGCCTCGCTGTCGTTGACAGAAAAAAATAAATAAATATCCGAAATCACATCTTCCCAAATTCTGCGCGCGCCTCCGGGTCCGTCTCGCGCAGCATCGGGCTGCCAAAAAAGTTTCTCTCAGCGCTGAGTACGTCTCATTTAATCCTTTAAAAAAATAATAATAAATAAATACAACAACCGAACAGATCTGTCTGTACCGTGATACCGATGTTAACGCTCCACTTTTCGCTTTAACATATAAACCGTTAAAGAGTAGTAGCGCCGCTCGCGCTGTGCGCGTGTGTGAGCGGATCTACTGATGGTGCGCGAGGCTTCAGGTGAACGCGGACTTTTCGCAGCGGTTTACGTCATCAGACGCCTCGCACGCTGATTGGTCGATGAAAGCAGGGGGGGGGACTTCGTCTATATATTATAGCTGAAGAAGAATATAGAATAAACGAATTGAACTTTTTTTTAAATGCTTCATTTAAGGATGTTTCTAAATGATGATGATGATGATGATTATTATTATTATTATTATTATTATTATTATTATTATTATTATTATTATTATTATCAAACATAGGAGCACCTAGAAGGCACTTCATCTCATTTTCCTTCATGTAGGAGATCCTATAGGGCACTGCATGTTGTTTTGTCCATTGAAAAGCTCCATATTAGGTCACTTCCTCTTTCCTCTTTGCAGAATCCTTTGG
>NC_080717.1:25366875-25451875 GCF_019097595.1 Hemibagrus wyckioides
ATAATAGACCTGGGGACACCTTAATGACACTAAAATAGTCATGAGGACACCTTAATGACACTAAAATAGACCCAGGGACACCTTGAACACCCAAAAATAGACCTGGGGGACACCTTAATGACACCAAAATAGACCCAGGGACACCTTCTTCTTCTTCTTCTTTCGGCTTTTCCCTTCAGGGGTCGCCACAGCAAATCATCTCTCTCCACCTATCCCTATCTTCTGCATCCTCAACACTTAACCCAGGGACACCTTGAACACCCAAAAATAGACCTGGGGATACCTTAATGACACTAAAATAGACCGGGGCACATCTTAATGACACCAAAGTAGACCCGGGGACACCTTGAACACCCAAAAATAGACCTGGGGACACCTTAATGACACTAAAATAGACCTGGGGACACCTTGATATTTATCTGAAGCTTTTTTTGGTGTTGTTTCTCTCTGATGTGTTGTTGTTTTTTTATGTTCATGTGGATGTCTAGGCTAGGATTTCACTCATGACATCACTGGTTATGTCTAATAGTATTTTGTTTCTGGTGTATTTTTCTATGCAGCTCTTTATTTGGGCAGCTGCTGACTCACTTCTCTGTTTTTCCCAGCAGCGTGCAAACCACGAGGATATTTCACATGTGTGTAATGTCATATTTATTCCCCAGGGGAAGCAGGAAACGGCTGATTGCAACAATAGTAGCTCCTGGTGACAATGAGAATGTTTATCAGCATTTCAGTCTTTCATTTTCCTTCCAGTTTTCCTGGTGGGGGTCAGACTGAAAAAGTAAGTCCAGACCTAAGATTGACCAATCTTGCTGGATCTCTAGATGATCCCAAAGCTAACTGGGAGAGTCTCCATCCAGTGTCTGATACGCTTCCAGGTCCCTGTGGTTCTTCTCAGTCATCTCAGATTGTCCAGGTGCTCACCTTAACACGAGAAAAAAATCCAGTAAACCAGTAATCACAGCTGGTATCTATAGATGAGGACAGGGATGTAGATTGACAGGTTCATTCATTGATCTTCTGTAGCGTTTATGCTGGGGGAACCTAACATGCAACCTGGAGTGTGTCTCAGGTGACAAAGCAGGGGGCAGAACGGACAGGCTTCCAACCCATTACAGGGCACAATCCCACATTATGGATAGAAAGTGTCTTTGTCTTTGCATTGGGGGAGTTCTCAGAGGAAACCCTCAAAGCAAGTGTAGGAGATGAAAACTCTGCACACGCCGACAACTGAACTTGGCAAAGAGGCAAACTTGCTAACCTTTAAGACACAAATTTGTTTCAATCGGAATATCCTTTATGGGTGCCAATAATTTGGAAGTGAAGTTACAATGAGATGTCATGGGTGTCTTAGACCGTTCTTTTGTAGGGTGCCAATATTTATGGATTTGACTGAAAGTCTAAGAGCCACAGTAGCTGAGAAATCAGAATAGGCGCAATCACACACACACACACACACACACACATAATCAGAGCTTCGTTACACAAAAGCTCATCACAACAAGCGCAGTTCAAAGGAATTTCCTTTCAATCAGATTTTCCTGCCATCTGTGAAAAGACAGAGATGTGTTTGTGTGAAAATGTTATTCATCCGTTTCCATGGCGATATGATTCACTTTAGTGGAAACAAACACCTGGAGCTTGTCGATAGTGAACACCTTTTTGGGCTACGTGTCAAAATCAGCATGGGTTGTTTCTGTAATCGCAGCCACCAGCCTCCGTCATGTGATACCCTCCTCACTGTTCCCCCGAGGCGTTCTCTCACAACCCAGGTCTTCACAGCACACAGACCTTCACTCTAATCACCTACACCAACATAAATACACCCATAGAGTCACATGGGATCTCTTTCACTACACAGTCTTCCATTATGCAGGAGAAAGCTTCTCGGCATCAGCGTGGCTTTTGTCCTGTTGCACGCCGATGACCAACTTTCCATCAGACTCCTTTAACATTTGATATGAAAGCAGAGCAACAGCTGCTGCCGTGATGCCCTGAGGGAAGAGGAAACAGCGATAAATCAGCATTTGGCTGACAGACTGGAGAGGTGAGGTCATGGAAATGTGAAATGAAAACAAAGTGGTGGTCTTGCACTATGTCTTTATTTGTATTCCAGCTCAAGATTGAGAAACACAGACTACCGTGTGCCATTACATGTATCCTGAGTCTTACTGGTGATGTATTTGTAACAAAATCAGAGCTGACTACAATCATTTATCCACCATTGAGGTGGCGTTTAGGTTGCAAAGATGTACGTGATGTAAAGCAAAAACGAACAGACATCATGTGAAATATTTAAAAAACCTCAAATCAGGCACTTTACCTTAAAGTATAATGAATGTAAGAGGAGGAGCTACACCACTGACAGCCAGCAGAGAGCAGCAGACCTGTGCAGGGTGTAACCCTACCTTCCGCCCAATGTATGCTGGGATAGGCTCCAGCAGACCCCCGTGACCCTAATTAGGAATAAAGCGAGTATAGACAATGGATGGATGTTTGAGTACACCATTTTTGGATCTCCTTTTTTTGTTTTTCCTGCCTTTTTCCTTCACAGAGCACAAAGATCACGGTTCGAGTCTCACAAACACAAACACCTACAACCATGTTATTCATTTCTATAAACCCCGTTGTACTAAGTTTCCTTCCTCTCTTTGATTGGGTCAACAATTAACCAGGCAATATAGTGAATGAACTACACTATATTGCCAAAAGTTTTGGGCCACCAAGATGGGAGGAGCTACATCAGGTCTGACTCCACCTCCTGGACTTTTTGTTCTGCAGTGATGGGTACCCGAAAAAAATAAAATAATAATAATAAATAGTAGTAGTAGTAGTATTCTACATTGTGTTAATTGAAATTTTTATGAAAAGATAACACCAGCAGAGGGCGCCAGCACACAACGCAAAAAAAAGAGTTCAGGAATAAGTCTTGTTGCTGCCACTTACTCATCTTGACGTATCTCACAGCAGCTCATCCATCTCGAGCTGTGACATGAAGTCCCTTCTGAGATGTCATCTGAGTTACTGTAGCTTGATGACACCATTCTGAGAAGATCAGAAGTTACAGAAATACTCAAAGCAGCCCATCTGGGACTAACACTCATGCCATGGTCAAGATAACTGAGGTTTATTCTCCATTTAGTTGATTGACATGCACCTTTCCTGAAGCAGCTGTCTGAATCTGCATGATTTTATGCATTGCACTGCTGCCACACGATTGGCTGATTTAGATAACTGAGTAAGTGGGTGTACATGTGTTCCTAATAAATGGTCACTTACATATTCAACCTGCACATTGTTTACTTTGCACAATGCTACAGTTTGCACTTCTGGTAGAACTTTGCTGATTATTTGTACTGTGCAATGAGTATCTATCTATCTATCTATCTATCTATCTATCTATCTATCTATCTATCTATCTATCTATCTATCTATCTATCTATCTATCTATCTATCTATCTATCTATCTCTGAACTTTAAATATGATTCCTTTTTACATAGTTTAACCAAGCATGATAGTCTGTCTATCTATCCATCCATCTATCTATCTATCTATCTATCTATCTATCTATCTATCTATCTATCTATCTATCTATCTATCTATCTATCTCTGAACTTTAAATATGATTCCTTTTTACATAGTTTAACCAAGCATGATAGTCTGTCTATCTATCTATCTATCTATCTATCTATCTATCTATCTATCTATCTATCTATCTATCTATCTATCCATCCATCCATCCATCCATCCATCCATCCATCCATCCATCCATCCATCCATCCATCCATCCATCCATCCATCTATCTATCTATCTATCTATCTATCTATCTATCTATCTATCTATCTATCTATCTATCTATCTATCTATCTCTGCACTTTAACTGTGATTCATTTTCACATAGCTTAACCAAGCATGATAGCTCTTGCAAATTTTTCCTCAGCAGGAAGATGCTTTAAACAGTGCAAAGTGATTGCAGAAAAAAGAAAATGCACTCTGAGCCAAGAAATGAATCACACTGACATGAAGTTCTACATTTTTGTGACTTTAATCAGTTGTGTAGGAAAGCATGTCCTTTCAGTTCCAGCGACTGTATCCTCCGTGTTCAGCAGCGAGCCTTATGAGCCTCCTTCTTAGCACGCAAGTCTTGCAAGGCTTATTACATCTGACCTTAAAAGTTTATAACCGTGGCACTTGCAGTATGACTCAAAAACTCCACTCTCATCGCCATCTTAAATAGTATTAATGACCTTGGCCTTGACTTTGCTGAGATGGGCTGCGAAAGCTCCCTTTTTTGGAATCTTGGGAATGAATAAACAGCGGGTCTAATGAGCGAGGACTGGATTTGAAGTGAGCCTGGGTTGAGCTGTTTATTGCACTCAGACTCTCCGCTCTTTAAACACTGCCTAGCTGATGTTTAGAAAAACCTGGCATGACTCAAAAGGTCCGTGCCATTTTCCTCTGTGAATTCCTCCGAGATCAGATACCGAGCTTGGACATGAGAGCTGCACTTAAATCTTATCACGTTAAGCTAGAAAGCATTATCACACATCAGATATAAAGTGTGTTTTTTATGTCCTAGTTTCATGCTATATTGAAATTTTATTCCAAGTGAATATACAGTTCTGTGTGTTGGGAACTTACTGTAGCACCCGTGAGAAAGTATTTAGTACTAAATATAATTATTTTTTTTTAATCCCCCTGGACGATGTGTATAGTCATCGTTATAATTAACATCTGGTGATCAGCAGAGTCTAAGATTTATTGTAGGAGGAAATTCACTCACAGTGCCATTCGACTACCTGCTGGTAACGGTGTGATGGGATTTACTGTGTGTTCGGGTCCTCCTGGGAAGTTCATATTTACGAGTTGGGAAGTCGTAATTACGACGTCGCATCAAGATGGAGGTTCTCTTAATTACTACGAAAAATACAGCAGTTTTTTTTTTTTTTTTTTGTTAACTCTACCTCTAGAATACGCATCAGGAATGTTTTTAATCAAATTTGTGAAAAGACTTTATCGTGACATATCGTAATCTAATCATTTATCTCCTTTAGGTGCTTCAATGTAAACAACTTGCTTGGATTTCAGTAACTTGCTCCTTAAACCAAACACAAAATAAGAACTGAAATAAGCTTCTCAGATGAGAAAGCATTCGATTCATTAACAGATTATAGCTAGCGAGAGAGAGAGAGATAAAAAGTTCCTGCAAGCTGGTTTGTAAAAGCCGACACCAAAAGGGTTTTGCTTCAAGTCTTGCAATCCTTTTAGGGTTTCAAGCTCCAGTGTGACTTCAGTGACATTAAAACATCTCACAAAAATCAAAACGGAAAGAAAATCACTGAACACATTGGGATTCTCTGCGTATAAACGTACAGAACACGTGACAGACAACAAAATAGAACACGCTTTCGTTTGATTGTTTTTAATGTGCACGGCGTGATGTTTACAGTAAAAAGCAGGGAAGGTATGTAAAAAAAAATAAAAATAAAAAATACAGCTCTCCCATAGCAAGAAGCTCATTTCATCACATAATTTTCCCATCTTCAGAGACAGCAGGTAGACAGTAAAGCGACCGAGTCGAAACAAAAGGGGGGGAAAAAAAGTGAACTCGATGGCGGGAGAAAAGAAGAGAATCAGCGCCCCGGTTTCTTCAGGAGTCCAAGGGGCAGAGAGCTTTCAGCTTGAGCAGTCTTTTGCCAGTGTGTAAAATAAAAAATAAAAAAATAAAAAAAACAAGAATTCGATATCTTATTTTTCTTTTTTCCAGGCACTTATTATTAATATTTTTTTTTTTCTTTGCACAAACAAATACAGACATAAAACCTATGTCATGACGCAATGCACCTCAGCTGAATGACAGATGAGTTATGAACAATATCTGGAAAAAAAAAAAAAACATAAACAAAATAAAAAGAAGTACTTCATGTTCATATAGTGGACGTTTGCTAAAGCAGTGTCTTGGCGCTAAAAGCTCGGGCTTCACTGACGCTAAAGAGCTTCTAAGGTTCTATTAAGGTGTAGAAGCTGTAACGTCGCTCAAATGAAGAAGAAGAAGGAAAAAAAAAAGCTGGTTAAAGGATTGCGCATGGTGCGAAAGCAGGTACAGTCTCTCTCTCTCTCTCTCCCTCTCTCTCTCTCTCTCTCTCTCTGTCTCGTGTTAGCTTTATGCTGAAGTCAGCTGAAAGTCATTTGACCTCGTGTTTGGACCGTGGTACAGCAACGGCGGCATGCAGTGTCATGGGCAGTCTCGAAAAATCAGCAGGAACACGCCCACTTTATCATTTTATTATTACAAAAAGAAGCACACGGAGCCCCGGAGAGGCCACGGTAAAACGAAAGAGAAAAAACAAAGCAAACAAATCAATTAACACAGAAATTTTGTGTAGAAACGCATGAGGTCTCGGTGATCCTGTACACGGCGTTCATTTTTTTTTTTTTTTACGGGTGTCTAAATTACATACGATGTCTTCATTTTGTTTATTTGTTTAAAAAAAATAAAAAGCCTCCGATTTACTTTATTCACGTGACGCCGAACCAAGTGACATCTATAATGAGTTCACCAGACTTTTCTTTTGTAATTGATTTGAGTGTGTGTGCCATAATCTGTTCATTAGATTGATGGGGAGGGGCTTTATAGTCTGTCCTTCTTTCAATTCAATATTTTCGAAACTTAGTTACTTTCACAAGGAATTTATGAAGAATGAAAACAATAAATGTTAAGTTTTAGTTACAATTAAAAAAAACAAAAAACAGGGGGAGGTGGGGAACATAGATGATGAAATAAATGTGGATTCAAGCATGAGTGAAGAGGGACAAAAGCAAAAAAAAAAATAGTAGAGATTCACAGCCTTGTCCCAGGAAGCGGAATAAGAATGCAAGGCTGATCTGCTGCTTGTTTTGTGATAAACGCTAACAAATGACAAACGAAAAATAAAATCCCTAATATTTCATAGATCCGTAGAGAAGCCCAGACTGAAGGGAGACGCAGATCACAAATCTGAGACTGGAAAGCCTCTCTATTCTTTTCACGTCAACCTCTTCAACATGAAGGGCCTTTATTTCACTCTCTCTCTCCCTCTCCTTTTTAATCTTTTATTCCCCCTCCACCCACCACCCCCCAGGCCTTATTTCTTCCTTCACTTCCTGCGCTTCTACACCACCTTCGTGCTGGTGATGCGGATGTTGCTGAAGCACTTCCCCACGGCTTCGAACAGAGGATCGCAGAAGGTGTGCACGCAGATGGAGTAGACCTGGCTGATGCAGTGGATCTCGATCATGTAGCTCTTCACGCACGGCACCACCGCCCAGATGTGCAAGAAGGACAGGATGGCGAAGAAGAGGCCCCAGATCAGCGCCAGCGGGATGCCCACCAGCGCCGTCAGCAGCCGGTAGAACCAGTACTTGCTGACCGTGAACGTGGTGAAGCTGGCTTTCCACACGCCGTCGAAGCTGTAGGTGCCTGCAGGCTCAGCGATCACATCCTCGAAGTCCACCTGCAAGGACACCAGGAGAAAACGGTCAGTGTTTCTATGGCAACACATCCGAAACTGGTTGATTCCTCTTCCAAAAACGGAATAATTAGTTTTTTCATTGGACAAACAAAATGAACAGAAATTAAAGACAAATTGACATAAAAATAAAAAAACGTTTGCAATTTTTCAGTAGATTCGGGCTGAGACGTCTGCGTTTTCTCTTTGTCCTGTCACTGAGAAATATGCAAAAAAAACCACTGGAGACTCGATTAGACCGGTTTTTTAAAAGAGCATCTGCCAAAAATGTTCAAAAGAATGAAACGTCAATGTTTACTGTATAGATTTATTATTATATTTCATATTTGCTCAAAAGAAATAATTTGATGTTTTAAAAAATCTTGGGATTTGTTGTGCCACCCAACGTCATTGCTAGGGTGTTGCTAGGCATTTGATGTTGCGTTCCAAGCAGTTATAATCCAAGTGGTTGCTAAGGTGTTGATATGCGGTTGCTATGATATTCTAAGTGGTTGCTAGATTGTTATTTGGTTGTTATGTGGTTGCTAATTTATTGCTACAGTGTTACTAGGTGGTTGGTATGGTATTCCAAGTGGTTGCTAAGGTGTTGATATGCGGTTGCTATGATATTTCAAAAGGTTGCTATGGTGTTGGTATGCGGTTGCTATGATATTTCAAAAGGTTGCTATGGTGTTGGTATGCGGTTGCTATGATATTCTAAGTGGTTGCTAGGTTGTTATTTGGTTGTTATGTGGTTGTTAATTTATTGCTACAGTGTTACTAGGTGGTTGGTATGGTATTCAATGTGGTTGCTAAGGTGTTGATATGCGGTTGCTATGATATTTCAAAAGGTTGCTATGGTGTTGGTATGCGGTTGCAATGATATTTCAAAAGGTTGCTATGGTGTTGGTATGCGGTTGCTATGATATTCTAAGTGGTTGCTAGATTGTTATTTGGTTGTTATGTGGTTGCTAATTTATTGCTACAGTGTTACTAGGTGGTTGGTATGGTATTCCATGTGGTTGCTAAGGTGTTGATATGCGGTTGCTATGATATTTCAGAAGGTTGCTATGGTGTTGGTATGCGGTTGCTATGATATTCTAAGTGGTTGCTAGGTTGTTATTTGGTTGTTATGTGGTTGCTAATTTATTGCTACAGTGTTACTAGGTGGTTGGTATGGTATTCCATGTGGTTGCTAAGGTGTTGATATGCGGTTGCTATGATATTTCAAAAGGTTGCTATGGTGTTGGTATGCGGTTGCTATGATATTCCAAAAGGTTGCTATGGTGTTGGTATGCGGTTACTTTGATAGTCCAAGTGGTTGCTAGGTTGTTATTTGGTTGTTATGTGGTTGCTGATTCATTGCTACGGTGTTACTAGACGGTACTCCAAGTGGTTGCTAAGGTTTTGGTATGCAGTTGCTATGATATTCCAACAGGCTGCTAAGGGGTTGCTATGTGGTTGCTCTGATATTCCAAAAGGTTGCTAAGGTGTTTGTATGCGGTTGCTATGATATTCCAACAGGTTGCAAGGTTGTTGGTTGGTTGGTTGTTATTTGGTTGCTAATTCATTGCTAGGGTGTTACTAGGTGGTACTCCGAGTGGTTGCTATGTGGTGGCTCTGGTAGAGCAAGTAGTTGCTATGGTGTTGCCAGGTGATTGCTATGTCATTTCATGTGGCAGGTGGTTGGTAAACAGTCTTCCAGGTTGTAAGAAGGTGGTTGCTGTGGAATCTCAGCTGGGTGACATTATGTTTCAAGGGGTTGTTAGGGTTTTAGTGGGAGGAGCCTAAAATCATCTGAAGGAAGGTTTAAAAAAACAGTGCAGTTTGGAACACTGTTACCTGCCAACCGGAATTATGATCTTCCCCAAATGTGTAAGCACAATGTACTGTTCCTGTACAGAACCTGTGACTGTATCCAAATATTTGGAGATAATAATAAAAAGACAGTGTAGCTGCTTGAAGAAAAAAAAACGGTCCTGTGTGACACTGCAGATGTTTCTCCAAACTATTAAACGCACTCACGCCTTAAAAACAGCAGAAAAATTCTCATTGTTTGATCAACGCCTGTGCAAAGTCCAACAAGGTGAGTGTTCATGTAACGAAAAAAAAAAAAAGAAAAAGCGAAAAAAAGAAGCTACGCTGTTATCAGTACCACGGCATGGTACGGGGTATTTCCAGAACACCGCCCACATCTGCCCCACATTCCTCAGAGACGGCTCCATTCCACCGTGCAGTGATCCCGTCTGATTAATAACATCATCACGTGACCTGTCCGTCACGCTGCACTTCATAAATCACACCCAAAGTTCATCACCTGTACATCCACAGTGCTGCTGAGTTCTACACTCTGTAATAATACGGTGTGGTTTCTATAGCAACACTGTAGGGGATGTGCTGTATAATCTAATGCCTAATAACACGATCAATACAAATTATTTTTTTTAAAAAAAGGTTATTTGATTTAGAGGGCTGTGTACTTGTTGATATGGTGAAGTCTTCTTTTAAGGAGGTGTTTGTTTAGTATTTACGGAAAGAGTCTCCAGTTTCAGTGTTTTCAATACTGTATTGGTTTTGCAAGGTTAATGGGATCTTCTAGGATTCTGGGAAGTGGATCTTTTCCATCCCAGTTCAGAGTAAAAATTGAAAAATGAAAGATTCTATGTGAAATCTGTTGAAACCTCTGCGTCTGGTCTCCAGGCTCTGTACAGCAGACGTACATCTGCTTCATGGTTCATCAATCCCACCCACCTCATGCGCATCCCAAGCCACGAGTAGCGAGGAAACCCGGGATGAACGAGCAGGAAAGACTCAATACGCTCGGATGTAGAGAACAACGTTCTCAAAGCAAATGAATTATTCTTCTGGATAAATCAACATGATGAGCGCAAGAAGACTCAACCTGATCATAAAAAATGGGATCAGGGATCTTACTTACAAAAAGAAAGCAGTAATTACAGCTATATTTTATATTTCTAGTTTCTAATCTACTTCGATTCACTTCAAACTTAAATCCTCCGACTGACTGATATTCTGTCACCTCTTACCTCTTTCCCCTGTCTGCTGGAAATAAATAAAAAGACATTTGTCGGAAATATGTGACCGTTTGTTGTTTCTAATCTCGTGCCTGCTTTCTCTTTTCATTCAATAAATAATGTGAAAAATTAAAAAGGATTTGAAATTTGAAATAAAGTGTCCAGGTTTAAAGGTATTTTAAAATCAAATACGTTTACCTAATAATATTAGTTTTTGAAGTTAGGATGTAATTTTTTATTTTTGAAATCCAGCATTTTATCATAATGAAATACTTTACAATTTCTTTAAAAAAAATTGTTTTGTTGGTGATTTATTTATTTATTTATTTATTTGCTTGTTTGTTTTTTTGTTTGTTTAGTTTCCTTGCTTTATTGATTTTTTGTATTTTTATTTTATTTTATTTTATTTTATTTTATTTTATTTTATTTTATTTTTATTTATTTATTTATTTATTTATTTATTTATTTATTTATTTATTTATTTATTTATAAATAATGAATATTATATTTATATTCATGTAACTTTAACATGTCTTCAGCATGTCTTTTTTTTTTACCAACGATTACATTTTATGCGCTTATTAGATGACACATTTACTTTTTATCCGTTTATAGTTGCAGTGTTGCATGTCTGCAAACCCGGTTTCTGTTCTCGCTTGTGACTTTTACTTTCTCTTTCGAAGTTAATAATACGAGCAGATGCAGCTTATCGTCTCTGAGAATCGGCGAAGAAGGACGCCGTAAACTCCTCTGTCCTGAAGACGTCTGAGAAGTTCCAGCTTCACCTCTGACACTAGAGACTCCTTCCATGTTCCATCAACACATTTCTCTTTACAGAAAACTTTACCATGGCAACGTTTTTTTCTTCTTTTAGTTTTTGTCCGTTCATGTAGAGCATCAGCAACATTTAGAATGACTAATTAATGAGCTGTTACTATAGAAACGATAATGTGTTACTTTAATATGCGCAATAATATAAAATAAAAATCATGTACACCTGTGATATAGAACATTAATCCACACCTTCTGACCAATCAGGATCCAGAATTCAGTATTCAACAGTGCTGTGGTGAAAATCTAGTTAATAAATGAATAAAAAAATAAATAAATGTCATAAGTGACTTTTTTTCATTAAAAAAAAATCCTACTGATTATTTTATTTAATTGTAATGTTTATTGTATTTTTTTTATATTAATGATGACTTGTTTTTTTTACTGTAGTGATTATTGATTTAATTTTCTTAATTAAGGACTATTGATTTTTATATATTAATGATGGCTATTGATTTTTTTTATTGTAATGATTGTTGATTTTATTTTTTTATATTAATGATGACTATTGATTTTTTTAATGGTAATGATTATAGATTATTTTTTATATTAATGATGACTATTGATTTTTTAATGGTAATGATTATAGATTATTTTTTATATTAATGATGACTATTGATTTTTTAATGGTAATGATTATAGATTATTTTTTATATTAATGATGACTATTGATTTTTGTATTGTAATGATTATTGATTTTATTTTTATATTAATGATGTCTATTGATTTTTTATTATAATGATTATTTATTTTATTTTTATACTAATAATGACTATTTTTTATTATAATGATTATTGATTTTTTTTTTATATTAATGATGACTATTGATTTTATTATTTTTTAAAATTGTAATGATGACTATTGATTTTTTTTTATATATATATATATTTTTTTATTCTGCTATCCTGGTGCTTGAGTTCCATCAGTGAAGGCCGTTAGTTCATGGTTTTATAGATGATGAATCTCTCAGTTATTTAAGGAACATATTGTTCTTCCAACAAATTAGTCTATTGCGCCGCCAAACGCAGCATTTCAGCATCCTGACGGAATTCTGCTCTGAAAAGCTTCAGTGACGTGATCGAAATCTCCAGCATTGCTGTGGATCGCTTTCACATTACGCAGCTGGATCTCCTGAGTGTCTTCTGATGCCTGGAGGACGTGATGAAGTGTGTTAGGGCAGATGATAAGTGGGAAGTAAGAGCCTCGGTCCTCCTTTTCGCTGGCTAAACACTGAGCCCTGGTTTGTGCTCTAGATGGAGTCTCTGGAGGAATCGGGCTGCGGTGTGCTATTAAAAGACTGGGTTTTTTTTTTATGAGGGGAAAAATCTGCTCAGCTCCAAGGGAAAGCTGCTTGTGCTTTTTCTTTTTTTCCAAAAAGGAACTCTGATGTGGATCGTGGATGCGGCTCAAGAGCCACAGGGCTGAGTGCCAGCTGCCTGCCTGGAGGAACACCCTGTGTGTGTGCGTGTGTGTGTAAAAGCATGATAGATGGGAATTCCCTGCCTTCATCCCATACGCAAGACCACAAGAAAATACGCCCACTTTTTCGTCTCCGGTCATAAAGCCCGAGAGAAATGGAAAAGTTTAAAAATAAATAAATAAATGTCTAGCGCTCGTCTTGTGGATCCAATTTGTGGACAAATCATAAGCGCTTTTGTATTCCGGATATCTTCAGGGGAGGAGAGTGACTCACGCTCATGCATCTCTCATTTAATAAGCTGCTTTTTATCCTTTTCTCTTTTTTATTTAATTCGGAGAACAAAGCAACCTACTCTGTGTGCCTCAGTATGACACTTAACATTGACACACCACATGCTCTCTCTCTCTCTCTCTCTCTCTCTCTCGACTCCACACCCTGGAAAAAATTGTGCTAAGAATGTTAGAGGTGAAAAAAGACCTTTCTCAAAAACAGGAAGCATGAAATATTTCCTCTGTTCCAGCTGAGACCTGAAGCCATTGATTCCTCGGCTGCGTTTCTGACGCCTCGTCTGCGTATGTGGGATTCGCCGATATGATCACGAAGCATTCTGACACCGTGATGTGTTTCACAGATTCGTGCAACAATCCTTTATCTAGCGCTAATCATCCCAGTGACGGCGTGACCTGCGTCGCAGCCGCCGCAGGAGCCGCTCTCGGAGCCGCAACTCGACTGCGTTCTGTGTTAAATTAAAATTGAGGCCCGACTCGTTTGAGTCTTACTCTGAGTTTTACTCAAATCGAATCCAGCGCCATGTCATCATGGCGATATCGAAAAATACCTAAAAGGAAAGCATTCAGCTGCTCAACGTTACCTCATCTGGAAGAAAGCGGCGGTTTCTTTTTCTAAATGAAAACCTGTTTTTATGCCAATAACATTTTGGAAACAAACTTCTTGCCGCTGCTCCAGTTTTTCTCTCTTGGCTTTTACATAACAGTCTTTTTTTTTCCCCTCTAGCGTTTTTGGAGCTCTGCCTTTTCACTGCCAAAATTAGTCTCTCTCTCTCTCTCTCTCTCTCTCTCTCTCTTTATCGCTATCTCTCTCTCTCTCACCAGCCAAGAATTATTCACCACTGGATTCTCCCTATATGGAATTTTTTTTAAAAAAGGATCACACAACATGGCCATGTCCCAATCCATCATGATCTGCTTTCTGTACAACAGGGATGCAACCTAATCTGAAAATACATCTAAATGAAAACAAGTACAAGATTTTTTAGGGGGAAAAAAAGGGAAAAATAAAAATAACAGGACACACGATCCTAAAAAAATGAATATTCTTTGAAGCATTTTTCATTGCCTGGTGAGGGTCACGCTGGATTGAAGCATTTTGGGAAACAGAAGCAACTACACTGAGGTGAAAAAAATCACAAGCGGGTAGAAATAAAAATTTGCTCGAGATCTTTAGTTATGAACTGGAGTGATGTAGCTGAGGCTGAGGAAAGAGTCAGACTTCACACGTCATGGCGACACGGCTGGCTTCTCTACATCTGGGGTTCATCTGGAGTTTTCCAGTGTGAACAGAGGTAGAATGATAGAATTCAGATTTTGTTTGGAAACATAGGTTCCAGTTTGGGCCACGCCCACTTTAGAGCCCTAAATGTACATAGTGGAAACATACTGGACGAACAAACACCAGAAATCCTCACACAGGGACATGTCCGCTGTCAACCTTGTTACATTAACACTTTCTGATCAGTTATTCATCAGATGTTGTAATCAACAGACAGCAAAAAGCCATGACTTAAAACATGCCCGGAATGTCAGCTGTATATGACATAAGCCCCGCCTCTTCGTGACAAATAGAACCGATTGATTGTTTCAAATGAATCTGTTAGCATTGCACATAGAGCGCCTTGCTTTAGTAGCCACATTAAATACGCGGCGCTTACGACGTGGCTAAAATGTCGTGTTATCTATCTGTTTTTGCAACACAGCTCTCTTCCAACACGATTTTGTTAAACAAAGTACAATTCGAAGATGGCTGCTGATTGGACTGACTTTACCTGTAATGCAAGTCTTTCTCCAGAATCTCGTACGTTAAAAACTTGCATATAGGATAACATCCAACTAAATAAATAAATAAATGACTGAAAACAGCTAAATTGTGCTGCTCAGATTATTATCTACACGTCTCCTCCTAGACAGCGCCTCCTGGTGGTCATGCTAGGTCATAGTCTAGCTACGTATGGCTAGTTTTTTTGTTTGTTTGTTTCGTTTTTTAAATAGATAAGTAAATAAATTAAAAAAGTCTGTTCTGGATTTAAGCACCAGTACAGGTGTGTGTGTGTGTGTGTGTGTGTGTGTGATTACATCGTTGTTTACTTCTTCTTTTTTTTACGTTATTTAGGTTTTATGCTTTCACACAGACTGTGATCAGTAAAAAGAATGACGGAAAATGTCGATATTTCGCAAAATAAGTCGTCATTAAGTCGTAAAAGAGCCTCAGCAGAAAGTCCTACACGCCTTTAGTATTACCTAAAAAGTGAACTGCAATATTATTATTTCTAATTATCATATGATTGTCATATTTTAACCTTTCTGTTAAACTTTGTTCCAAAATGTCACTGCAAAAAAAAGAAAAGAAATGAAAAAGGCACTTGGCACTGGCTTGTCAAACCCAAACCACACCTCTCCATGTCACTACAACATTGATGTTGCAAGGCTGCGTCCCAAACCACACAGGCTTCTGAAATAGTCTGTCAATGACTCGTTATTGTGCTATAGATAAAGTGTTATTTGGCATGACTCTGATTTAGGTTCGGTCACTTAAAGCGCCGCCGGGACGTTAAGTCTGCACGAGCTTGACCCCATAGACACATAAAAGTCAGATGTGTTTAAAAGTCGCTGGATAGATGATGATTTCTCCAGGACAGCACTGCCTGTGTCTCTGCTCTGGTTTTTATCTCCTCAGTACTGCTTCTAGTGGAAACTGTGAGCAGCCTGAGACACGTCTCTCTCACACACACACTCTCTCTCTCTCCTTCTCTCTCTCTCTCTTTCTCTCTCTCTACCTTGCAGAAATCTTCCTTGGTTATTAAACATACCAAATATAATCCCTTATATACTCAATCTATGTGTCGGTGCACTTGAAGATAAAAGAAAGAAAGAAAAGTCTCACCTTAACTACATGGTCGTTTAAATGCTTTGGGTCCCGGTTGACCAGGTCTATCTCCTTGGTGTGCAGATCCTGCAAGGTCTTCTCGTTGATGCTGTCGCTATCCATATCTTTGTTGTTTGGCTTGTATATGTTCCCCTGTTTCCTGATGAACGGTGAGTGAACGTATTCCTATACGGGTGCCAAGGAAACAGCACAAAGTCAGAATGAGGGGGAAAAAGTGCAAATGGGGTTGGAAGAGCAAGCAGGGAGCACCTCAGTGCATTCCCCTGGCATGGGATGGTTTTAAATGAGGGGAGAAGTACAGCACCACACCCCTCTCTCTCTCTCTCTCTCTCTCTCTCTCTCTCTCTAGTAGAAACTGTACTTTTCACCACAAGGGGTCATCACCAAACACCGTGCGCTCGCGCGCACCACTCCAAAATGCGTCTACAAAATAACTTACAGTAAACCTGGTGCAGCTTTTTGTTTGTTTGTTTTTGTTTTGTTGCACTTCGCACCAATTGATTTGTCACGTCATAACTACAACATCAGAGTGAAAAACCCTTTCCGAAAGTTACAAATATCCCATAATAAATATCCATAACTGATATAAAAAGCACTTATAATGTACAACCAATCGGTTGAATCGTTTAATCTGAAGCTTGTAAGATTGAGAAAGAGGCACTAAAGTCTGAAAAGAGGGTTGGGAGGGTAAAAAAAGAAAAAAAGTTGATAACCGCGTGCCAAAGCGATAACGCACGAAATCTTGCGCGCGAGGAAAACGTGCCAACACCGGACCCAGGTGTAAATCCGCAGCGGTCACACCGTCCAGGGAGGAGCTTTAGCTTACGGGCAGTATTTCCACCAAGACAAACCAGAAATATTCTCCGTTAAAGTCGCAGCCTTACCTCGGATTCTCCGTCTTTAGGACCGCCGGTCATGCTGCCGCGGCGCGCGCGCGTGTGTGTATGAGAGAAATAGAGAGAGAGAAAGATACAGTGACTTTACAGATGAAGCGCTGTGGGAGGCGACGGCACGGTGCTCACACACACACACACACACACCGACACTGACGGTAGTAAAAAAAAAAAAAACACTGCCTCACGTCCAAAATGACACCATAAAAACGAATGTAACGCTGTAGGTGTTCCTTCAGACTGACTTCACTTACCTTAACACAATATAGGTGTTAATGAGCCACCTTAGAATTAAAGCAGTGAGTTAAATCACGTGACAGAGTAGTGTTTACCATCGGTGTAGCTAAGGGGTGACTAGGGCTGGCACGTGGCACACATGATTAATGTTTATTGTCACTTGCTTTATGTAACTCATACATTGGAAAAAAATGTTGCACAAAATGCAAAAACAGTCTATATGAAAGACAATAAACACACACCTTTACGCACAAAAATGGCTGACTATAAAAGAAATGTAGCATAAAAAGTGTCTCGTAAGAGAAAAATATCTCTATCAGAGATGAAGCTGGTGTTGGTAGCATGGATGCGTCAGTATCTCATTGTCTCCTGGAGGATGGCAAGAGAACATGAGAGGGCTGGTGGTGGTGGTGGTGGAGTCATGCCCAGTGCTGTTGGATGAAGATGTTATGGTTTTGATGATGGATGATCTTCTTCTCAGCTCTTCCTCACATTCTTAGACACTGTATAGTTTGCCCAGTCCTGATGTTTCTTTACCTCACATTATCCGGTGCAATTACTACGTTCCTTATGGATATATTCTTCCAACACGTGTCTTAAAATCCATATAGATTTGTCCATATAATTTCCAAACGTCCACTGATTCCTATAGCTTTAATCTGATACAATTCAGCTGTTAAACCAAACAACTTCTTAAATTGCAATAGAAATTACATGAAAAATAAACATCCCATTATCAGACCATTACAAAACAAACCCCTAACCAGTAAGGTAATGGTTTCTGTGATTAAAGTAAAGTACATTTCAGCTCGAATATGGTCCTGTTTATTCAACAGCTGTTCACTTCACACCGTAAGAGTTCAATAAAGTTCATTAAACATGTTCAGTATTAAATCAACATCGCAGGTGTTAATTCACACACTGATACTGAGGAGAATGCCAATAAAAATAAATAAACATACCTGCTGAATGGACACAGTGTGAGTGTGAGTATTTAACACTGAACTTACATTAAATATGTTATGTTAAACACCAGCTTATATTAAACCTCAATTTTAAATCAAATCAAGACATTACTTAACCCTGTAAGGCTTAATTTAACAACGAGTTAGTGATCTAATAACATTTTAGAGTACAAAGTGAGGAGTCAGGACTGGGATCGTATAGGAATCGTGCGAAAATATCACATGTGGGGAAAAAATAATGAATCTTTTAAAAAAAATGATATGAGGAAAGAAAGGAATCATGGGGGGGTGAATCATATAAAATTCGCACATGGAAAGGATTGATTCATGTGTAAATGATTCGCTATATTAACCAAATGCGGAAAGAAATGAATCATGTATAAATGATTCGCTATATTAATTAAATGTGGAAAGAAATGAATTGTGTATAAATGATTCTTTATCAGAAATAAATGTGGAAAGAAATGAATCGTGTAAAAACATTACATGGGAAAGAAATGAATCATGTATAAATGATTCGCCATGTTAACTAAATGTGGAAAGAAATGAATCGTGTATAAATGATTCCTTATCTGAAAAAAATATGGAAAGAAGTGAATCGTGTACAACAACAACACATGCGCTGAACTGAATGTCTGCACGTGAATGCCTTTTAAAATTTCACGTGTGAAAAGTACGTTCTTGTGACTTCTCTGCAAAAATGTGAAAAGGAATTTGAAAAACAAAAAAAAAAGAAAAAGTTGCTCTACAGGCTCTCTGAGGTTGATGAACAATAGCTGGAGGCTATTTCCTGAAGGGACAGAAAGAAATCTAGGCAAATTCTTGCTCAGCATCTGGCATTAAAGTTCATGCTTCAGCTACGGGAGGCAAGGGCGTGTCGTAGCCGAGAAACCATTTACTGCACAACTCAGGTGATGATATGATCAGGGGGCGTGGCCTAGACGGAGCTGGAGCAACAGGTGAGAAAAAACAGGAACCAAACACCAGAGGGGTTATTTGATTAAATGGAATAAGTAAAAAAAAAAAAAAACTTGGATTATGACCCGGACAAACCACAAGCCATTTCTTTTCCTCTCTTTTTAACACGTTTATATTTTGAAAGTCTCTGAGGATCAAATACTGCTGAAAAAACACATCGGTTGTGAGTTGAGCGAGAGGATTCAGCGCCGTTGTGAACAATAATGACAGATAAATGGCTTCATTTGTTACACTTACACCAATAAATGACTAATTTGCTTATCTTCTCTAAAAAAAATACGACCAACATCCGGGAGAAGATAATAATGGATCAGAATTCCTTCAGGCTCGAGCAAAAATGGGGTTAAAAGAGAAAGAAAACAGTCCTGAGAAACCCCTCTAACATGGTGTTGCTGTGACCTACCTACAGTTGAGTGCAAAAGTTTGTGCACCCCTAGAAGAAAATGATGTTTGTGTGTTGTGATATTATAACCAAACTCGACATCATTAGGGAAAATTTGCATCTCTCTCCTTCTGGGTATGATGTAAATAATCTCTTTGTAATAATCTTTTATACTTCATTTCCCAGGAATGTTTTTCAGATCAATTTTTTTCTGTTTTCTGAAAAATGTTGTTGCCTCATTTTTTTTTTTTTTATAAACCTTATTTTAATTTTATTTATGGCCATAATATCAGAAAGGAAAGAGCCGGATTCTTCAGACATTGCAGATGGTTTATTAAATAACCAAGAAAAAGAATGTACAAAGTCAAACCAAAAGACACAACAAACAACAACAACAACCAAGCGACGAGACGAAGACGATTAGCTTTTAGATGCTAATTAAAGAGGAAACACAGAACAGGAAGTAGAGGAGCATGTTTCAGGTCATGTGAAATGGTACAGCACTCCTTAAAATAAATGTTATGAGAATAACTATAACCATTCTTATCATATATATATATATACACACACACACTCACAGAAAATAATATATTTGCTGGTGAATATTGTGTATGCAATACAGGATAAGTGTCTTATTCCTTACACCACAGCAGTTTGCCAGTGATATAAATATTCTGTTGACGAAAGAAGGAATTATCATACTTTTTATCCGATAATAGTTACGTTTATGGTTGCAGAACCTTTGAAAAACAAGTTAGTTCGTTAAACTAGTACCACAAACCATGCTGAACCAGGTTAATGTGTATATGAGCTTTTAAACAGAATCCTGGGGTTGTATAGTTAGAGGTTTCACACTGCTCCTACTTTCCCCAGGGTTAACACTGAATACTGACTCTTCATAATCTGACGTTTCTCACTCTACATTCCTAAACCCCGCTGCAACCTTCTTCTCATTTACATGTTTGTGTATCAACAACCTGATTGGATAAATCCAGAGAGGGACCGCTTTAAATAACGCCTCCATCTCACACTTTCTTTTATCAGTGAGGAAAAAAGTTAAGGTCTGTGGTTCAAGAGCAGGTTCTGTTATCTTTCACAGTTAACGCTTTTTAAGTTTGTCGTCTAGTCGACCAGCCGCTCGTTCCTCGATATCCGACTTCCTGTAATGTTTCAGTGTGGCGTATTTCCCCCTCGCTACGGCGCGTGCTTCCGTCATGTTCAGTGTTTTGCCTCCTGACTCTATCTACCGAGCCGTTTTTGTTCCGTGTTGCTACGTCCTGCTTTTCACCTGATATGAGGTTTTCATGCGCTGTTCAGGTTCTGATTGGGTTTCTGTTGCTAAGCGACGAGCCGTAAGGTTCTAAGTGGCAGCATTGTTTCACACTGAAGACCATCAGCAGCGTGATGTGGAGTTAACACTGTAAAAGCCGCTGATCCTGCTTCAGAGCTGAGTTTCATAACCCTGCTTCTATATTACACCTGTGAAACCGTCCTCTACCCGGGGTTTAGAACCACCAGAACCCGGGGTTTAGAACCACTAGAACCCGGGGTTTAGAACCACTAGAACCTGGGCATAAGCTCAGTCTGAAAAGCTGTTATTAAAAGTACAAAAAATAAGCATACTATCTTCTGTATATTCCGAATTTAGTTACAATCTGTCCAGACCTTCTTCAACATAACCATCATCATCACTCCTCCTCTGTGTAATATTCGCTGTCCTGTACACACCTCCTGTCACCCTGAGGCTGATCTATAGCGCGTCTCGCTCCTCGCGTTGCTAAAACCCCTCAAGATAACGAGCTCTTATTTAAGAACAGAGCTGATGGAGGATCACTAAAGCTGCCTGCAAAAAAAACAAAGGAGTGATTTATGTGTTTTTGTCCCGCAGACCCACCTGAGAAAAGGAACAACAACAGGAGTTATGTCAAAATAAAAAACATTTTATTTAGTGAACAGGGATAATCTGAGGCTCTCTCTGAGGCTCTCTAAGGTTCTTTTTAAGGCTCTCGGGGTTTCGCTCTTTGGTTCTCTTTAAGTTTCTCTCTATGGTTCACTCTTAGGTCAGTCTGAGGCTCTCTTTAAGGCTCTCTGAGGTTCTCCGTTAGGCCTCTTGCTCGTTGAGGCTCTTTGAGGCTCTCAGAGGCTCTCTGGGGTTCTCTCTTAGGTTGTCTTTGAGGCTCTCTGAGGCTCTTCGAGGTTCTTTTTGAGGCTCTCCTAGGTTCTGTCTGTTGCACTCTTTAAGGATCTCTGAGGTTCTCTCTTAGGTTCTCTTTGAGGCTCTCTGAAGTTCTCAAAGACTCTCTGAGGTTCTCTCTGAGGTTTTCTCTCTCTGCTGCGCTGCAGATTGTTGCTACATTACATCATTGAAAAGGGTGGAGAATGGAAAAAAAAGTACACCTGAACGCTTCGTGTTCCACTGCACAAACAAGACATCCTTTCTTTCTGAGAGGCTTTTGAGACACACACACACACACACACACACACGGTGGAGAGCAGGCAGCATTTTAAGAACACATTTACAAGGCAAACAGCCTGGAAGACACAATACAGTACTCATTATTCATTCAAATAAATCATTACACCAATTCTTTTAGAATGTTAGGAGGATCATGTGACCATTCATTTCAGAAATATGACAAAAAGTCTATATTTGTATTGAGTACTGCGAATATGTTGTGTTATAAATGGTTTATAAACGGTCGTTCCTTCACCAGGCTCTGTTTATTCCTCTTTCTTCAAGGTAATGAGGTAAAAAAGAATGAAGCTGTTACAGATTCGACACTGAAGACTCCTTCCTTAAATATTAAATAAACATGTGAGTGAATGAGCTGTTACTATAGAAACAATATCAGAGCGCATTAACAAGAAAACGTCATCAACACCTTTGGACCAATCAGATTAGAGAACGCTGTGGCGTAAGCATAAACACAAATTTAGACAGGAAGCAGGAAGTAGTCTGCACTACACTGGTTTTTTTTCATCAAAATCATTTCAAAACTCTTATGATATACAGTATAAAAAGCTTAAACATGTATTTATATTAAATATAGATTTAAAACTCATTTTTTACCTAATGAGACTGTCCACTAGGAGTCACAAATTTGACGATAAAGTGTCTAAACGCTAACTTCCTGGCACCGCGCAGACGCTCAGACGTTCCGTCGTCTGTGTGTACGTTTGATCCCAGGCCAAAGCAAACACACGTGATGGGGCTGAGCGTGAAGAGGTGTGATTGATCAGGTCTGGGATCTCCTCCAAAAACACAGAAACGCATCATAAGGATTGTACACACGTGCAGGTTGATTAAAGAGCATCGCTTTTGCAGCTCTTGATGCTGATTTTGGACAGAAACGCGCCGGCGCTGCGGAACACCGGCCTCACAAACGTGTCCATCAGGCTGGACCAGATCACCTGGACGCAGGGTAACGTCATCAGACAGCTGTGCACCAGAGGCCTCACCATCCTACACACACACACACACAACACATTATTCACACTTTTACTCGCTATGTTCAACACATTAAACACACACTTTACTCTAAACGTATCACAACATATTCCTGCACTCGACTGCAAAATTATTGGCACCCTTACCATTATTACCAACCACTCTTTTTAACACAGCATTTCCACGAGAATAGATCCTGTTTTTCTATTAATAATTGTTACGAAATATACTGCCCATTTCATACAAATGCTGTTTATACTGTAATATATATAACATTTTTCTTCTTCTTTTTTTTTTTTTAAATAACCATTTTCCTTCATAAGATATGTGGCAAAAACGATTGACACCTCTAAACATATTTAGAATGCAAACAAATGAATTCCTTTCAAAAACTTTAGATTTCTTTCTAAATTCTCTCAGTTTAGTGGCAAACTTCCCCTCCACACACACACACACACACACAGCATATCCGAGCTCCCAGTTTCTCTTTACTTTGTTATTCCGTGTCTAAAAGTCCTCCCGTTTCCATGAATAGCCCAAGCATTAGTCATATTATTCCTGATAAACCGATCTTATCTCCCATATTTTCCAAATCGACTCGTTTCTACGCTTTTTGACAAACGGCCCTGTTGCCAGTTCCCACATGTTGTCCACAGACCAGACAAAACGACTCTTTTTGTTTACTCAAGGACATTGATTACATAGAAACACTAATCCAAACCCAAGCAGATGAACTCAGGCAACCTCGGATCAAAATGAGGATCTCGGTGAGCGAGAAGACGTTTAATACGACGTCCTTCTGCAAGAGGATGGAAAAGACGTCATCAGGAATGTTGGAACTCGTAGCAATAAAGGACAATTTATGCAAGATCACTTTTTTTTTTTTTTTTTTTAAATTAGACCAATCATTGGGGTCCAAATAGAAGCTCCAGACGTTCATGAAGCTTGGATCTTGAAGACTCAACATTTTTGACCTTTTCAGCCTAGAAATAATAATGTCTAATGGAATTTAATAGATGTTTTAATAACAATGGTGGAACATTCAGGAATTTCACCATAACATCTCCAATAAACAGACAAAATATTATTATTATTATTATTATTATTATTATTATTATTATTATTATTAAATAATCTATGTCATATAGGTCTGTGGATTTTTTTTTTATTAAAAAAAATATAATTAAAATAGTTTTTTGGTCAGTTGCTGCTTCCCAGGAAATAAACTTCTAAATCTAAACCTAATAAAAAATCTAAATCTAAAAATTAATTTAGGGCAAAATATGAAGCCACTGATGAAGCTGCAGAAGATTCATCATTTACAATTGGTATGAACCTGCTTTGTGACAAGTTCCATTGTTACAAGCCGAATAAACTGCAATCGAGTTATTTCCAGAGTCCGCTTTGTGTAACTGGGGAACAATAAAGAATTATGTAAACCTGCTGGAAACATTTCATAAATAAATAAAATACTTCACTGCATGTATAGTGGCTTGGAGGAGTATTCACTGTCACTGCTATCATCTGAAACGTGGTGGTGGCGGCGTCATGTTGAGTTACCTTTAGCTTTTCTGACTAATCCAATTTTTACTCTTTAATAATGGATTTAATAAACACATTTCATGAAGCTGTTTTGTTTAAGCTTATAGGCTTAATGGTTTATTGATATCAGGTCATGTGACACTTTAATTGAGCTCAGTTCAGCTAATTACATGACTTCTAATGCCACCAGAAGTCATTTTACAGAAGTAAAGTTTCACAGAGATGAATAATTCCGCACTGTTTACGTTTTTATTCACAATAAATATAATTTTGAAAAAATAAATAAATAAATAGAGTTTTCCCTGCATATCACTATTATTTCTCTCTCCAATTTTCTCTCTCCTACCCATCCTGTTTTTATTTTTATTTTATTTTTTCACCCTAATGCCACTCTTTATCTAGCTGGCCAGCCGCCAAGGCAACAACGCTGCCAATGTTGCTGCTAGAAAAAAAATGTTCCCCGAAGCAAAAATAGCATTTTAAGCAGCCAAAAGCCATGTCTCATTACCAAATATGTACGCAGCTCAGGATAGCAAAAATGAGGCCTGCCACGAAGGCCATCGGGATCGCCAGCAGCGTCGTCAGGATCCGGTAAAAGACAAACTTTATGAGCTCAAAAAGAGCATGGCTGCCGATCCACACCGAGTCCAGGCTGTGCGTGGAGCTGGGTTCTCCAATCACGTCCTCGAAGTTGACCTGCCGAGTGAAGGGGAACAGAGAGAGCATTCACACGGCTTTGTAATGAAGCATTAGAGTCGTGATCAGATGTGCTGTAGAAACAAATCAAAGCAATTCAGAATAGCTTCATACAGCCACCTGTCGTCGTCTACGATGGCGTGGTTTTAGATCTTCATCTTAAATGTGATCACCTTCAATCTGTCCGTTCTGAAAGGTCTGGAGGTTAATATATCGCATTCTCATATTAGTTGACGTCTATTTCTTGCTCAAATCCAGACAAATATAAGATGTAATGTGAGCTGGTCAAACATCTCAAACATTCAGCCAACGGGTTATTCTGTTTATTACCATATTAGCGTTTGTATAGACATTAATAGGACAGGAAATAAGGATAAGAGCTTGGGAACAGGTTTCCCAAAAAGTATAAAGTATGTCCAATAAATCCAGCATCATATATGGGTTTATACTTTATGTATTATATAAATAAATCTATAATATGTCATTACTTACATTCAGAACATGATCTGCACAAGGGCGAACACATCCACCTGATTCTACTCATTTCTACTCACAGGTGTTTGTGTATGGAGAAAGATAGCAGTCATGTTGAGCAGGTTTGATAAAGAAAAACGTTTGTTTTTATTTAATTATTCATTTTTCTTGGACGTACTGTAGTGAACACTTTGTATAGCTCTTAAACAGATAAACATGAAGTGTGTGTGTGTGTGTGTGTGTGTGTGTGTGTGTGTGTGTGTGTGTATTAAGCCAAATAGTTTACAGATCTAGGCTACTAGCTGTACGCTATTACTCAGAATGCGGTTTAGGACGCAGCCGATATCATTAACGCCTAATAACGCCTGAATGAACGCACGTGGCTTTTAATTAGCTATAAATAGTGCGTCGTATTTAATTTCAAACCCTTGACTCACATCAATTCCACAGCTGTTTGAATGACTTACCTTTAAGTGCGGGTTAATGTCTCGAGGGTCCCGGTCCGGTAGCGGCGCGCGCGCTTTCTCTTTCTTTTTTTTAAGTATGGGTTCGATCGTGCTGTGAAACACATCTTCGTCCATAAAGACACACGTCTCCGCTTTCTCCTTTTCGAGTCCCATTTCTCCGTTTTTTTGTGTCTTTTGTACGTCTGTTTGTTTTTGTTTTAGAAGTCCAGGAGACGCGGTGCGCGCTCTCCGCTGTACTCGCGCTTGGCTCGGGACGGTCACTGCGCGCACGTGTGAAGGGCGGGCACGCGCTCTGGTTAAACAAGCGACCTCTCCATAAACCATTACTTCCTTTCTTCCTTTTTTTGCTGATTTTGGATCAAACCTGTTTTTTTAACAGTTTTCCTCTTTGGATGTTTCATGGCTTTTTAAGCTTTCTAAAAGCTTTTCTGGAAGGTTCTTAGTTTTGGATTCTGCATGGGATGTTTCAAGTTCCTGGGCCTTGTAGAACTGTGGCCAGTCAGCCATTTACTAACTAACTAACTTAATAAATAAATAAATAAATAAATAAATACCTAAACGCTGAACATTCTACATACTCCAGAAACGCATTAAATTGGCCCTCATTAAGTACGCGAGGCTTTATGAATATCCATGATATGCAAATTAGATTTTAGCATCAAATAATTGTGATCTTGCACTTGTTTATATAAGTTTGATATAAATGTGGAGGATGAACATGACCTCTGGAGTCCTGGGATTAACTTCACGCCGACTCAAACATGTTCACTGCATAGAAACAATCATAATAAAGATAATAAAGCTGGTGGAAATAAGGATCAGGGTCAGCTTTATCCCTCCTCACTCATCTTAGATCATCTCTACTATACTAAAGCATGTTATTTAGTCATCCGGAGCAGGTTCGAAAGAAGATCTCCATGATGAAGATGAAGATGATGATGTCCTGACCCTGTACACTGATCTCATGTCCATAAGCCTTGGCTACAACTTCTTGAAGTACATGATCTAAAAAAAAAACCTTACAAGCTACACACAGGTGACCACAACCTGCTGATGGATCCTGAGTAGAAGATGAGCAGAAACAAAGCTCCTCTGTATTCCCCTGCTCAGGGTCTCTCTCTCTCTCTCTCTCTCTCTCTCTCTCTCACACACACACACACACACACATATTCACACCTAAGGGTTATTTAGCAGAGCAGGTCCACCTAGCATCATGTGTTTGATGACCTACAGAGGAGAACATGTGAAAACTTCATACAGAGAGAAGCTGAAGTTCAATAAACAGGAACTTCTCCCTGAAGCTGTGAGCTTCTTAGATGGGCTTTTAAAAGAGCAAATTATCTCATACTTATCCATTACTAAGATCATGTAGTTAGCCATCGCTAACGTCACTAAGATCATGTAGTTAACAACTGTGAAGATCATGTAGTGAGCCAACACTAAGGTCACTAAGATCATCACTAGGACATGTAGTTGGCCATAGCTAAGGTCACTAAGATCATCACTAGGACATGTAGTTGGCCATAGCTAAGGTCACTAAGATCATGTAGTTAGCCATATCTAAGGTCAGTAAGATCTCATACTTATCCATTACTAAGATCATGTAGTTAGCTATCGCTAAGATCACTAAGATCATGTAGTTAGCCATTGCTAAAATGACAAATATCATGTAGTTAACAATTGATAAGATCATGTAGTTAGACATCACTAAGGCCAATAAGATCATCACTAGTCACATGAAGTTAGCCATCACTAAAGTCACTAAGATCATCACTAGGATCGTGTAGTTAGCCATTGCTAAGGTCACTAAGATCATGTAGTTTGCCATTGCTAAGGCCTCTAAGATCATCACTAGGACATGTAATTGGCCATCACTAAGGCCACTAAGATCATTACCAGGACATGTAGTTGGCTATAGCTAAGGTCACTAATATCATGTAGTTAGCCATCACTAAGGCCACTAAGATCATCACTAGGACATGTAGTTGGCCATAGCTAAGGTCACTAAGATCATGTAGTTTGCCATATCTAAGGTCAGTATGATCTTTATACTAATCCATTACTAAGATCATGTAATTAGCAATCGCTAAGATCACTAAGATCATGTAGTTAACAATTGCTAAGATCATGTAGTTAGCCATCACTAAGGCCACTAAGATCATCACTAGGATCATGTAGATAGCCATAGCTAAGGCCACTAAAATCATGCAGTTAGCCATCACTAAGATCATGTAGTTAGTCATAGCTAAGTTCACTAGGATCATGTAGTTAGCCATCACTAAGGTTGCTGTTTTTAGCTCTTCCTTGTTCATGCTGTAAATCACAGTTTAGCTGTATCTCTGGAACAGTCTTAACCTTTTCTCTTCATCTCCAACTCTAAATTCTTTTAAAGTTGGACATAGACTTATTTTCATTCTTTAGCTTTTGATTTTTTTGATATTTTTCAAATATTATGATGTTTTTTGTTGTCTTTGTGTTTGGATATTGTGTATTTTATTGTAAAGCACTTTGGGTTAAAGAACGTCTGTTGTTTTAATGTACTTTATAAATAAAGTATGATTTGAATCAACTTGTTAGTCGATTCAACAAGTTACACTCTTCAGCTGGTACACAGTCGAGCGGTCACTTTTACCTGTCGTTCCCCATGTGGTCGTGTTGCCATGGCAACTCGGCTCGGGCTGGCTCTCATGCAAATCGCCTCCGGTGGACTTTATCCACGTTACACCTCTGATTAGCTGAGCGCTGATGGTTTATGAGGTCTGGTTCTTAGCACTGTATATCTAAAAGACCTTTGTCTTCTGTCATATTTATTCACTAGCTAATGTTTTGTTAACAATTTAATCTAACTAGTGTTTGCTAGTCTCACAAAGCAGCATAATAGATGTATTTATTGCTTCATAATTTTACCAAAAACTGTTTTAAAGTATTTAGTCATCACCTAATACTTTTTACTTCCTCCACTGGAAAAGACAAGCCTCTCTACTTTCTGCTACATTTCAGACGCTAATCACATATTAGCCATGAGCCATAAGGTGACCTTTTAGTATCAGACAGTTTTAAGGAGTCAAAATAAGTTTTTAACAAATTTAAACATGAAGTAAACATTAAGAGACCTGATACACATCGCTGTACATGCACACACACACTTTGTACTGATCACTGACAGTTAGCATGTGGTTAGCATCTGGCTAGTTATTTAAAGCATTCATGCTAGCTAGCTGCTGTTAGTTAGCTTAGATAATGTTTTCAGAGATTTTATTCTCTTTATTATAGTTTAACACCTTAGGTAAATGTATTTTTATACAGTTTATACTTTTCTTTTTTAACAATTTTTAATAAAGTTTTTTTTTTTTTTTTACTTTTTTTACAGTTTTTTTTTTTTTTTTTTTTTTTTACTTTTTTACAGTTTTTTTTTAAACATGAATATGTCTCTCTTTATGACCCAGCAGTGAGGAAATCCACCCGCTCCTGGACTTTTTGGTGTTTGGAGTCTAGTACAAACTGATGAAGGTGCAAACAGTAAGATCATTGTGTTGAAAGCAGGGAGGGAAAAACGAGAAAGGTCTTTCTGACTCATGACAGCAAAACAGTTGTGTGTGAATGAGAGAGAGAGAGAGAGAGAGAGAGAGAGGGAGAGAGAGTGAGGGGGGAGACAGAAAGATGGACAGACAGAGAGGGAGGGGCAGAAAGATGGACAGAGAGGGGGGGGGCAGAGAGAGAGAGAGAGTGTGTGTGTTCTGGTCTCATGTCAGTGTTGACACAATGCAGTGTTTAATCCCTTGGGATAAACTGTAGGCTTGTTTCTGACAGCAAAGCACTACAAGTGAGTGTCATGATGCAGTGTGTGTGTGTGTGTGTGTGTGTGTGTGTGAGACAGAAATGTCAATATCTGTTTCATATCTCCATGCCTCAGTCCCTCAGGTTTAAAGTAATTGATTAACTGTAAACAATGTTTAATATATACTTTATTACAACATTTTTAAATATTCAAATCTGCAGCTGTTTCACAGGACATCCATGTAGTACACACTTACACTACACTACACACTTACACTACACACTACACACTTACACTACACACTACACACTTACACTACACACTACACACTTACACTACACTACACACTTACACTACACACTACACACTTACACTACACACTACACACTTACACTACACACTTACACTACACTACACACTTACACTACACACTACACACTTACACTACACACTACACACTTACACTACACACTACACACTTACACTACACACTACACACTTACACTACACACTTACACTACACACTACACACTTACACTACACACTACACACTTACACTACACACTTACACTACACACTACACACTTACACTACACACTACACACTTACACTACACACTTACACTACACACTACACACTTACACTACACACTACACACTTACACTACACACTTACACCACACACTACACACACACTACACTACACACTACACACTTACACACTACACACACACTACACACTTACACTACACACCACTACACACTTACACTACACACTACACACTCTACACCACACACTTACACTACACACTACACACTTACACCACACACTACACACTCACACCACACACTTACACTACACACTACACACTTACACTACACACTACACACACTTACACCACACACTACACACTCTACACCACACACTACACACTTACACTACACACCACACACTTACACTACACACACACACTTACACTACACACACTTACACCACACACCACACACTTACACTACACACACTACACACTTACACTACACACTACACTACACTACACACTTACACCACACACTACACACACTCACACTACACACTACACACTACACACTTACACTACACACTACACACTTACACTACACACTTACACTACACTACACACTTACACTACACACTACACACTTACACTACACACTACACACTTACACTACACACTTACACTACACTACACACTTACACTACACACTACACACTTACACTACACACTTACACTACACACTACACACTTACACTACACACTACACACTTACACTACACTACACACTTACACTACACACTACACACTTACACTACACACTACACACTTACACTACACTACACACTTACACTACACACTACACACTTATACTACACACTTACACTACACACTACACACTTATACTACACACTTACACTACACTACACACTTACACTACACACTTACACTACACTACACACTACACACTTACACTACACACTACACACTTACACTACACTACACACTACACACTTACACTACACACTTACACTACACACTTACACTACACTACACACTTACACTACACTACACACTACACTACACACTACACACTTACACTACACTACACACTACACACTTACACTACACACTTACACTACACACTTACACTACACTACACACTTACACTACACACTTACACTACACACTTACACTACACACTACACACTTACACTACACACTTACACTACACACTACACACCTACACTACACACTTACACTACACACTACACACTTACACTACACACTACACACTTACACTACACACTACACACCTACACTACACACTTACACTACACTACACACTTACACTACACTACACACTTACACTACACACCTACACTACACTACACACTTACACTACACTACACACTTACACTACACACTTACACTACACACTTACACTACACTACACACTTACACTACACACTTACACTACACACTACACACTTACACTACACTACACACTTACACTACACACTACACACTTACACTACACTACACACTTACACTACACACTTACACTACACACTACACACCTACACTACACACTTACACTACACACTTACACTACACACTTATACTACACACTTACACTACACACTACACACTTATACTACACACTTACACTACACACTACACACTTATACTACACACTTACACTACACACTACACACTTATACTACACACTTACACTACACACTTACACTACACACTTACACTACACACTTATACTACAAACTTACACTACACACTTACACTACACACTACACACTTATACTACACACTTACACTACACTACACACTTACACTACACACTACACACTTATACTACAAACTTACACTACACACTTACACTACACACTACACACTTATACTACACACTTACACTACACTACACACTTACACTACACACTACACACTTATACTACACACTTACACTACACTACACACTTACACTACACACCTACACTACACTATACACAAACACTACACACTTACGCTACACTACACACTTACACTACACACCTACACTACACACTTACACTACACTACACACTTACACTACACTACACACTTACACTACACACTTACACTACACACCTACACTTACACTACACTACACACTTATACTACACTACACACTTACACTACACACTTACACTACACTACACACTTACACTACACACAAACACTACACACTTATACTACACTACACACCTACACTACACACTTACACTACACACTAGACTATACACAAACACTACACACTTACACTACACTACACACTTACACTACACACAAACACTACACACTTATACTACACTACACACTTACACTACACACTTACACTACACACCTACACTACACACTTAAACTACACACTAGACTATACACAAACACTACACACTTATACTACACTACACACTTACACTACACACTTACACTACACACCTACACTACACACTTACACTACACACACAGACTATACACAAACACTACACACTTATACTACACTACACACTTACACTACACACCTACACTACACACTTACACTACACACCTACACTTACACTACACTACACACTTACACTACACACAAACACTACACACTTACACTACACACCTACACTTACACTACACTACACACTTACACTACACACTACACACTTACACTACACACTACACACTTACACTACACACTACACACTTACACTACACTACACACACACACTTACACCACACTACACTACACACTCCACACTTACACTACACACTACACACACACTTACACACACACTACACACTTACACTACACACTACACACTTACACTACACACACACACACTCTACACTACACACTACACACTTACACTACACACTTACACTACACACAACACACTTACACTACACACTACACACTTACACTACACACTTACACTACACACTTACACTACACACTACACACTTACACTACACACTACACACTTACACTACACACTTACACTACACACTACACACTTACACTACACTACACACTTACACTACACACTTACACTACACACTACACACTTACACTACACACTACACACTTACACTACACACTTACACTACACACTACACACTTACACTACACTACACACTTACACTACACACTACACACTTACACTACACACTTACACTACACACTACACACTTACACTACACACTACACACTTACACTACACACTACACACTTACACTACACACTACACACTTACACTACACACTTACACTACACACTTACACTACACACTACACACCTACACTACACACTTACACTACACTACACACTTACACTACACACTTACACTACACACTTACACTACACACTTACACTACACACTACACACCTACACTACACACTTACACTACACTACACACTTACACTACACTACACACTTACACTACACACTTACACTACACACTTACACTACACTACACACTTACACTACACACCTACACTACACACTTACACTACACTACACACTTACACTACACACTACACACTTACACTACACACTTACACTACACACTACACACTTACACTACACACTTACACTACACTACACACTTACACTACACACTACACACTTACACTACACACTACACACTTACACTACACACTTACACTACACACTACACACTTACACTACACACTACACACTTACACTACACTACACACTTACACTACACACATACACATACACTACACTACACACTTACACTACACACTTACACTACACACTACACACTTACACTACACACTACACACTTACACTACACACTTACACTACACACACACACACACTTACACTACACACACACTTACACTACACTACACACTACACTACACACTACACACACACTTACACTACACACTACACACTACACTACACACACACCACACTACACACTACACACTTACACTACACCACACACACACACTTACACTACACACTTACACTACACTACACACTACACTACACACTTACACTACACACTTACACTACACACTACACACTTACACTACACACTTACACTACACACTACACACCACACACACACTTACACACACACTACACACTTACACTACACACTACACACTTACACCACACACTACACTACACTGCACACTACACACCTACACTACACACTTACACTACACTACACACTTACACTACACTACACACTTACACTACACACCTACACTACACTACACACTTACACTACACTACACACTTACACTACACACTTACACTACACACTTACACTACACTACACACTTACACTACACACTTACACTACACACTACACACTTACACTACACACACACTTACACTACACACTACACTTACACCACACTACACACTTAAACTACACACTTACACTACACACTACACACCTACACTACAAACTACACACTTACACTACACACTTACACTACACACTTACACTACACACTACACACTTACACTACACACTTACACTACACACTACACACTTATACTACACACTTACACTACACACTACACACTTATACTACACACTTACACTACACACTTACACTACACACTACACACTTATACTACACACTTACACTACACACTTACACTACACACTACACACTTATACTACACACTTACACTACACACTTACACTACACACTACACACTTATACTACACACTTACACTACACACTTACACTACACACTACACACTTATACTACACACTTACACTACACACTACACACTTACACTACACACTACACACTTATACTACACACTTACACTACACTACACACTTACACTACCCACCTACACTACACTATACACTTACACTACACACTTACGCTACACTACACACTTACACTACACACCTACACTACACACTTACACTACACTACACACTTACACTACACTACACACTTACACTACACACTTACACTACACACCTACACTACACACTTACACTACACACCTACACTACACACTTACACTACACACTAGACTATACACAAACACTACACACTTATACTACACTACACACCTACACTACACACTTACACTACACACTAGACTATACACAAACACTACACACTTACACTACACTACACACTTACACTACACACAAACACTACACACTTATACTACACTACACACTTACACTACACACTTACACTACACACCTACACTACACACTTACACTACACACTAGACTATACACAAACACTACACACTTATACTACACTACACACTTACACTACACACTTACACTACACACCTACACTACACACTTACACTACACACTAGACTATACACAAACACTACACACTTATACTACACTACACACTTACACTACACACCTACACTACACACTTACACTACACACCTACACTTACACTACACTACACACTTACACTACACACCTACACTTACACTACACTACACACTTACACTACACACAAACACTACACACTTACACTACACACCTACACTTACACTACACTACACACTTATACTACACTACACACTTACACTACACACTTACACTACACTACACACTTACACTACACACAAACACTACACACTTATACTACACTACACACTTACACTACACACTTACACTACACACCTACACTACACACTTACACTACACACTAGACTATACACAAACACTACACACTTATACTACACTACACACTTACACTACACACCTACACTACACACTTACACTACACACTAGACTATACACAAACACTACACACTTATACTACACTACACACTTACACTACACACCTACACTACACACTTACACTACACACTTACACTACACACTTATACTACACACTTACACTACACACTACACACTTATACTACACACTTACACTACACACTTACACTACACACTTACACTACACACTACACACTTATACTACACACTTACACTACACACTTACACTACACACTACACACTTATACTACACACTTACACTACACACTACACACTTATACTACACACTTACACAACACACTTACACTACACACTTACACTACACACTACACACTTATACTACACACTTACACTACACACTTACACTACACTACACACTTACACTACACACCTACACTACACTATACACAAACACTACACACTTACGCTACACTACACACTTACACTACACACCTACACTACACACTTACACTACACTACACACTTACACTACACTACACACTTACACTACACACCTACACTACACACTTACACTACACACCTACACTTACACTACACTACACACTTACACTACACACAAACACTACACACCTACACTACACACTTACACTACACACTAGACTATACACAAACACTACACACTTATACTACACTACACACTTACACTACACACTTATACTACACTACACACTTACACTACACACTTACACTACACTACACACCTACACTACACACTTACACTACACACTAGACTATACACAAACACTACACACTTACACTACACTACACACTTACACTACACACAAACACTACACACTTATACTACACTACACACTTACACTACACACTTACACTACACACCTACACTACACACTTACACTACACACTAGACTATACACAAACACTACACACTTATACTACACTACACACTTACACTACACACTTACACTACACACCTACACTACACACTTACACTACACACTAGACTATACACAAACACTACACACTTATACTACACTACACACTTACACTACACACTGATTTGGGATGCATCTTTATGTCTAACCCCCAGAGCTGCTGAATGCTTGATTCTGATTGGTCAGACGGTGTTGATTCCTCTAGATCCTCTAGATCATCAGCTCTGAGTATGATAATATGTAGAAATATATATAAAGATCATTTCTATTGTGTAGAAATGGACTACAAAACGTTTTTTAAGTTTTCTGTAAGAAGACATTGACTTGAGGCTGATAGAAGGAGTCTCCAGTGTCAGTAACGGGAGCTCTAACCCTTTCTCCTCAGCACTGAAGTTTACAGAACCTCGTCGTTGCCAAGATTCGTTTAAAGTCTACAGATTGATCTGTTGTTTGTTTTGTCGTTCTCTGATGATGTCCCGTGTGAAGTTTGCAGTAATCTTGATGATCCTGATAGAAATCAGTTGGAGTGTAATGTTCCAGAGGAAAAACATTGTTCCCGGATTGCTGGATTGATCTGGGAGTGTGGAATGCAGCGACAGGCTTCCTCTTGCCTGATACGGATAAAAACAGCGATATCACTGCAGTCCGTAGCAGCTGCAACTTCCTGTGAATAATAATAATAATAAAAAAAAAACGACATGGCAGAAAAATCTCATTAACAAGAGCGCAGAGAGGCGGAGTCCGAGTCTCGAGAATGTGAACGAATGGCAGTGAAGTGTCAAGGCTAAGGCTGGGACATGACGACAAGATAGTTGGCTAAATTAAGCACCAAATTTATGCTAATCAGCTAAATGGAGCCATTGTGCACTCATTGTTTCCCACTGCTAAAAAAATCCATTCCTGTTAAATGAGTGTTATCAGATAACGCTTCCAGATGTGACATCACTGTATCTGAAAGGTTCCATTGATGTTAAAGGTTCTGCATAGACACAGAACCCTTTTAAGAACCTTTCTTTTCAGAGTGTAGAGCAGTAGTTATTGCTGCAGTAATTATAAAAGCATAAATATGAATTAAAATATCTATCCTGTCATCAAACTCATTTCCAGCTCAGTTGGTGAAACACTCCAGTATGTGTCACCCAGCTTTTCTCTGGAACCAGAAGATGATGTTCTGACACGTCTGAGGTCTGTCTTTCCTCCTGAGTGGAAAATTCATCTCGTCATCCTGACAGCGTCTCCCTGCAACCATTTTCCAGCATCAGTCAAACCTGCCAGCTGTGTCTGAGGGATCTGAGGGATCTGATCTCACCGTTCCTCAGGTTTTTTTCTTCCTCTGATGAGAGTCAAATTTGTTCCTCGGTCGAATTCAATCACAAGCTTTTAGTACAGCTGCCAGGTTTTAAATAGCTCAGGTTTTTCAAAACCCAAGCGATAAGTTGAGCTTGTATATGTGATGCAACATGTAGTGCAAAACAAATGATTTTGTTTTCTGATTCCTTATTTTGTTTTTGGATTTATTTTGTTTTCAATTTTTTTTTTTTTTTTTTAGATTTATTTTGTTTTCAAATTTATTTTGTTTTTAGATTTAATTTGTTGTCGGATTTGTTATTTTGTTTTCAGATTTATTTTGTTTTCAGATTTAATTTGTTGTCGGATTTATTTTGTTTTCGGATTATTTTGTTTTCTGATTTATTTTGTTTTTCGGAGTTGTTTTGTTTTCAGATTTATTTTGCTTTCGGATTTATTTTATTTTCAGATTTAATTTGTTTTTTGATTTAGGAAAAATACAACTACATATTGTCAAGGTAACTTCTTCTACTTCTGCTTCTACTAGACTGACGTTTAAACACGTTTTTAATGTCAGTCGTGAATCTCCCGCTCACACTTCATGTGTTGCTTTGTTTAGGTTGCCACATGTTCTTTGTTTTCACATTTCGTCTCCGCCGCTGGATTTGTCCTTGGCCATGTCATCTTGCCATCACACGCCTTTTTTTTGTCACATATACAATACAGCACAGTGAAATTCTTTCTTCGCATATGCTAGTTTTGGAAGTTAGGGTCAGAGCACAGAGTCAGCCATGATGCAGGGCCTTGCTCAAGGGCCCAACAGTGGCAACTGGGCAGTGCTGGGGCTTGAACCCTGACCTTCTGATCAGCAACCCAGAGCCTTAACTGAGCTCCAGTATTACATTATTGGTTTAAAACCTGTGCGGTGGAATCAGCGTCGGTTTTGATCTGACCTCTCTGTTTGGCTCAAATCATGTCCGATACACTAAAACGAATTGTCTCTCTGTTTCTCAGTTCAATCACATGGAACCTCCACATGCATTTAAATTCAATTACCTGCGATAAGAAGCCTTTTTTTTCCAGTATACGACATGACGATCTTAAATTAACATAAATATCAGAAAACTGCTGTGGTGTAAAAGGAATAAAGCACTTTAAACGGGACAGAAGCAATAACAGCAACTCTGCTTCATTGCATCATTTTCCATATAAAATATTTCATATTATTCCTTTACTTTATATTATTTCCATGTTACTGCTCAGTTTTGGTGTTTGTGTGTGCATGAGGTCAGGAAACAAATCCATCAAGATGATCCTAAATATAGAGCGAAGCCGAATAGGAAATTCATCAGGAATGATGTTCAGTGATTATGTCATAAATCCATATTAAGTTGAGAGTTTACACCTGATGTGTGTAAAAATGTTGCAGGTGATGAGAGATGATTGTATTTTTTTACCCGAAGCTTGTGATCAAGCCAATTTTACACACCTCATATGTAATGACAGCACCGGGATGTACAACCTCACACTGCAAAAACAAACATGATCTCATCCCTTTTTTCTGGGAAAGAATAAACCAGCGAGCTGACGGATTGATTGACAGGAAGGGATCCGTTTTTCCACAGGAAATTATATTTCATATGTTTCCTGATGTACGATTGAAAGACCGCATGAGGAAGTGAGAGCTGAGGATTTACATGTTATTAAAGGAAGCTGATTGTCGGGGTTTGAGACGGGGATTGTTCTTATTAATAGAAATTATAAACAGTGTAGAAGTATTCACCCCCCTGAAGGTTTCGACGTTGTGTCATGGTTGGAATCGGAAGCTGGAATTAACATTTCTTGCCAGGAGTATACACGAAATAACCTGTGATTTTTGAATTTGGGAGGAAATATTTTCCTATCCAAATCTGGTGAGACCTCTTCCGGAAAGAGTATTTCTTGTTTTTGTTTGTGTGTTTGTTTGTTTGTTTGTTTTTTTGGAGAACATATCTAAACCAAACTGCAGCACCAAGACCGAGCAGCTATCGAAAAAAGATGCCGAAGTTAAGTTACTTTTTATCCCTAACATTTATCCCTAATGAGCAAGCCTGAGGTGATGGTTGATGAGGAAAAACTTCCTTGGAAGAAACCTTGAGAGGAACCAGGCTCAGAAGGGAACCTCATCCTCATTTGGGTGACACTGGACAGGAAATGATGTAATTCAGTGAGTAAAGAGTAGATGATCAGGCAGAGAAGCAACCAAGAGGTCAAGGGTCATTCTGAACCCGATGCTACCACCACCATACTTCAGTTTACTAATATCCAATAAAACCTCCTCACAAAGGATAGAGAAAAGACACAGCGAGAAAAGTGATGCATTGTTGGACAATAGATCAGAAGGTCATGTGTTCAAATCCCATCACTGCCTAGCTGTTACCCCTGGGGCTCTTAACCCTCAGCTGTTGCTCTGGATGTACGTTGAAGGATGTCCACTGAATGCTGTAAATGCAGAAAAGGTCAATACTGCAACAGGATATAGGTGAGTATGTGTTCAGGTGAGTGCGAGAGTTTCAGAAGATTGAAATTCTTCACGCTCCACGCAAAAACAAGCTTTCACTTGTTACCTGTATGCATTTTTTCCACTCTTTGTTAAGACAGAGATGTTTTTTATGGTTCTCGATCTATAAAACCTGACCACAGGAGCACAGTCATTAGTTCAGCTTCTAGCACAAAGTCATGCTGTGTGTCTGTGTGTCAGAGAACGTCAGCTCCAAGATATTTGCAGATGTTCCTGCCGTGACATGTCACACATTTTTCTTCTCGCTTTGCGTGTTCATACTACAAGAAAATAATTCATTAGTCATTAATATTCTTGAAAACATGACATAAATTGAGTTCAGTTATAAAGAATTGAAAGTAGGACTTCTTGTAAGTGAACATGTAATTATAGGCTCCACCCCCAAACACTGAATTGTTCAAGTTTCTCTGTAAAAAGGTGAAGAAATGTTTGTGTAGGTCTGAATTTCTACACTAAAGGTGTAAGTATGGATGCGGGAAAGGTTTCAGATGCTCTGGGTTCCGTTTAACTCTTTTTTCACTCATTTTATTGGAGTAAATAGAGGTCCAACTAACCAGATTTCTCCTAATTTCAAGTTATTCCGTAATAAATGGTAGTTATCAGCCATAGCATTATGACCACCTGCCTAATATTGTGTCGGTCCCCCTTTTGCTGCCAAAACAGCCCTGACCTGTCATGCACTGTGTATTCTGACACTTTTCAATAGAAATTATATCAGCAGCCCATCTGTTGGATCGGATCACACGGGCCAGCCTTCACTCCCCACGTGCGTGAATGAGCCTTGGCCACCCATGACCCTGTCTCTGGTTCACCACTGTTCCTTCCTTGGACCACTTTTGATAGATACTGACCACTGCAGACCGGGAACACCCCACAAGAGCTGCAGTTTTGGAGATGCTCTGATCCAGTGGTCTAGCCATCACAATTTGGTTCTTCATCAAACTCGCTCAAATCCTTACACTTGTCCATTTTTCCTGCTTCTAACATCAACTTTGAGGACAAAATGTTGACTTGCTGTCTAATATATCCCACCCACTAACAGGTGCCATGATGAGGAGATCATCAGTCTTATTCACTTCACCTCTCACTGCTGATGTTATGGCTGATCGGTGTATTTATGCGAGACACTGGAATCTTGTCCTGGTTTCCTTGTTTCGTTTTTGTTGAGATAAACAGAGAATGATGGAGTTACCACATGACTACAGAAGAAGCAGCAGCTGATAAGCGGCATGTGAATAAAGCCAACAAAACCCACAACGACCCTGAGACGAGCCGAAGCATCCGGAATGTTCTCTCTGCTCTCCTTTCTGCTCCTCAAGTGAAATATTTACTCGTGGAAAAGTTCAGTCAGTGTCACGGATGCCATGGTGAGGCAAGTGCTGTGTGGATATCTCTCTCTGTCTCTCTCTCTCTGTCTCTCTCTCTCTCTCTCTCTCTCTCTCTCTGTCTCTCTCTCTCTCTCTCTCTCTCCACTCAATCTCTCTTTCGCTCTGTCTCCCTTTCCCTCTTCTCCTGAGACTTGATTTTATTTACAGCTGCAATAGTACAAATAACCAGGAAGATAAAAGAATTAATCCATGGCTTCAGAAAAAAAGGTATGAAGTCACTGAGAAAAATGTACAGAATTTGTGACTGGGGGCGGAGCTTTACAGACCTATAAAAAAAAAGTAAAATAATACAGCTTTACCAAAGTTGTATCTTTTTCCCAATAGAAAATCACAAATTTTCATGAATACAATAAATAAATAAATAAATAAACGCCATGATAAGTTCAAAAATTCTTTATAAATATAAAATACCAAGGATAATAAAATTTAAAAAAAAACAGACAACAACGAAATGTACTCTGAAGTTTTTTTATGTTTTGTTCCAGCACCATGTTGATGTTGAATTCTCGAATCTGATTGGTCAGAAGGTTGATTTCGGGGTCCCATCACTGCAGCTCTTCTGAAAGGTTACCGTTTCTATAGTAACAGCTCATTCAGAGGGAGTTTTATGGACCAGTGTTCTGGGAAGGAAGGAGGAGGTGTTTATTAACCTTTATGGAAGGAGTCTCCAGTTTCAGCGTTTTGAAGCTTTAGGTTTCCAGACATCTTCAGGATCGAGGTGTTTACCCGTTTCTCACTCTACACTCCTAAACCCCGCTGCAACCTTCTTCTCATTTACATATTCACGTATCAGCACCTATGATTGGATAAATCCAGCACGTGACCGCTTTAAATAACGGCTCATCTGACACTTACTTTTTTTAGTGAGAAAAATGTTCAGGTCTGTGCTTCTGTACTCGAGCAGGTTCTGTTATCTTTCATAGATAACACTTTTTTGTCTTTCTTCGATATCCGACTTCCTCTAATGTTTCAGTGTGCCGTATTTCCCCCTCGCTACGGCACGTACTTCCGTCATGTTCAGTGTTTTGCCTCCTGACAGTGTTCATCCTGTTTTTCACCTGATATGAGGTTTTCACGCACTGTTCAGTTTCTGATTAGGTTTCTGTTGCTAAGCAACAAGCCGTAATGTTCTAACAGTGCAGCATCGTTTCACACTGAAGACGTTCAGCAGCATGATGTGGAGTTACCCTGGGGGGGGTAAAAGCGGGGTTTAAAGATAGGAAAGCCCTAATTAAAAGAGCCGTAATAATACAAAAGAATTAACTTCATTTTAAAGGCACGTCTCTCCCTGTGTCCTACACTCCAACCTTTCACCAAAGCCAAACTTTGGAATTTTGACATTTTCTCTCCTCGAAGGAACGAGTCGGAAAGTCAAAGGCCGCGATGTTTTTTAATGCCCAGCTCTAAATAAAGCCGTCCTGTAAGTCATGCGCTCACAGAGGCTCAAACAAGGGGAAAAAAAAAAGAAAACAGCCCTGAGGAATGTGAAACGTCCTGATCCCAAAACCGTGAGGACTCGCTCCCTCCCTCCCGCCATCCCATGGTCCTGACGCTGACACGTCTGTTAGGGTGAAGTCTCGCCTTTCAATCCCGTCCCTGTCTCTCATGACATGTGTGCGGAACGCCGAGGCTGTTCAGTCGTTTAGTTGTTATCCGGAAATGTTTACCTCGTGTGTGTGTGTGACAAACCCTTGTGTTTTTTTCCCCCCTGGAATAAAGACAGCGGAATAACAACATTCCCAAGTGCATCATTATGCTTCTGTACTATAAATATGCAAGCTCGAGAAAACAGAAACTTCTATTATTACTTTTTTTAAACATATATTTTACTTTTCTGTGGGTGTGTCTGTAAGCTAAACAATCCTTCACTCAAACAAACCCTCTCTCTGTGATTCCCGGCTCAGAGTGGAATCCCGTGCTAAATTTTACCTTTAATTACGCACAACCACCCTCTCTCTCTCTCTCTCTCTCTCTCTCTCTCTCTCTGAGTCCCCCCCACCTTCTCCCTTACTCTCTCTCCCTCCTTCTTCCTCTCTTTCTCTCTCTCCCTTTTCCTTTCTCACTCTCTCTCTATGGCCCCCCCACGTTCTTCCTTACTCTCTCTCCCTCTTTCTTCCTCTCTCTCTCTCTCTCTCTCTCTCTCTCTCTCTCTCTCTCCTTCTTCCTCTCTCTCTCTCCTTTTTCCTTTCTCACTCTCTCTCTACTCTCTCTCTCTCTCTCTCTCTCTCTCTCTCTCTCTCTCTCTCTCTCTGTCTCTCACTCTCTCCCTTCTTCCTTCTTCCTCCCCCATTTTTCCTCCCTCCTTTCTCTCTCTCTCTCTGTCTCTCTCTCTCTCTCCCCTTGTTCCTCTTTCTCTCCTTTTTCCTCTCTCTCTCTCTCATTTCCTTTCTTACTCTCTCTCTCTCTCTCTCCCATTTCCTTTCTTACTCTCTCTCTCTCTCTACTCTCTCTCCTTCTTCTCTCTCTCTCTCTCTCTCTCTCTCTCTCTCACAGCTCTCCTTCACTATTCAGGTTATTTTTAGGAAGCATCACTTCCTTTATCCCCTCCACAAACCTTGATTCTCATTGACATGAGCGTGATTTTCTCATCTGTTCCGTCTTGGCGTGAGGAGCGAGCTCCTAATTCAGCAATCTGTCAGCAGACATGGCCTCCCCGAACTCAGAGAAAGCATGTAGGGAACTATTTTTAGGGAGTGCACAAGGTTTTTAGGGAGTGACTCCGCTGTGTGCTATGACCTAGAAGTCTTTCACGCAGTTCAGTTCTCATGTCTTCATGTCAAAGCTGAAACTACTGGTAAATTACACAACAGCAGTTTGTCCACATTAGCAATGTTTCATTTATTACAGAAGAAAATTTCCTGCTTTTATTCATTTCTATATTTGATGTTCTGTGAACCCTGTACGTTCCTGTTCTCGATTATGTTATAGCAGCTATAAACAGTCATTTCCTCACCAGACTTTATTCTCTCTCTTAAAGAAAATACCACTAAGTGTGAACTCGTCTGTTCTGAAGACTGATCTGAAAAGTTACTAAGTGCTGACACTGGAGACTCCAAAACTCTTACACACTCTGATCAACATTCTGATCAGTGCCAGTTGAAGTGAATAAGACTGATGATCTCCTCATCATGGCACCTGTTAGTGGGTGGGATATATTAGGCAGCAGGTGAACATTTTGTCCTCAAAGTTGATGTTAGAAGCAAGAAAAATGGACAAGCGTAAGGATTTGAGCTTTGAGTTTGATGAAAGGGCCAAATTGTGATGTCTAGACCACTGGATCAGAGCATCTCCAAAACTGCAGCTCTTGTGGGGTGTTCCCGGTCTGCAGTGGTCAGTATCTATCAAAAGTGGTCCAAGGAAGGAACAGTGGTGAACCGGAGACAGGGTCATGGGCAGTCAAGGCTCATTGATGCACCTGGGGAGTGAAGGCTGACCCGTGTGAACTGATCCAACAGACGAGCTACTGTTGCTCAGATTGCTGAAGAAGTTAATGCTGGTTCTGATAGAAAGGTGTCAGAATACACAGTGCAGGACGGGTCAGGGCTGTTTTGGCAGCAAAAGGGGGACCAACACAATATTAGGCAGGTCATAATGTTATGCCTGGTCGGTGTATAATGTAGCACTAGCATTTATGAGATTTGACCTGACAGAACAGCAGTGTTAGTAAGATGATTACACTTTAGCATTGTTCCAAGTTTATCTACGTGAACTTTGACCTGTTTGACCTCTAAAAAATAGAAATGTAAAGCAGAAGATCTAAACTGCACGACATTCACATGGCCGCTCGGATGCTGTGATCCTCTGTCGAACCTCAGTTTCTCAGAGTTCTCAGAGACAGACACCACAACAGAAACTTCACAACAGTACGGCAGCTCACACAGCCAAAAATAATTTCCATTTGCACTGCTTTCTATTTCGATAAAACTTGATGTTATTTCATATGTTGCTTTTGTGGTATGTAAAGGGAAAAGGTTCAGATTAGTGATATAACTGTTTACATGGCCCTGTCCTATGCGTCATTTCTAATCACTAAGATCTTCTTTATTTACACATATATACTTATCAATTTCAGAGACTAGCTGTACAATGAGGCCTTGCTCATGGTGTGATTTCATGTTTTTCTGATCCGGAGAAGTGGAACAGCTTTAGATCAGACCTCAGGAAAGATCTGGAGACAAACTTTATCAGAACATGTTAAAATTCCTGAACTGGGAGTCTCTCATACACAGTAATGTCCTGGTTAATGTGTAATATATTGCAACAAGAAGGCTTCTGTTTTCTAGTGCAACAGGAGTAAAATATGCTTAAAAACACACAGCTTTTCTTTCCTGCTACATTTTATACTATGCTGTGATTCAGGGATTAGTAGTTTTTCAATATATTTTCAGTTGCAGTTATATTTTCAGTCTTTTTGGTTCATGGTGGAACCTTCAGTTTTATGAGTGTATTATAATCATGTTATAGCCATTTTTTTCTTTGTGGAAGTGACTCTTCTTTTATTTTTGTTATCTGAAGACCAGTCCTACACACTCAGCATGGGCGTGGCATATAATAACCACCTTTTTTTTTTTTCATGGAAAAAATGCACCAACTTGCACAGCAGTTTCTCTGCTGCTGGACCTTTCCTAACTTTTTAATGAATTTGACCTGGCCTGAATGTGTGTGTGTGTGATGTGGGTGTTGCCGATGATAGCTTAGGTAGGAATGCTCCCTATCTCGACTTCCTTGGTTGATTGGGGACATGATGAAGATGTGAGAATCGATCAGCGCTGCTCCTCATCTCCACCTCCATCACAAACAAAATGATCATGGAAAAGGACAAAGCGAGGGGTGTGTCTCACTCAGGAAGCTAACGTTTCCAGTGGTGGCCCTGTAGGAATGTGGCCTTTGTGAGACACAGGCGTCTTTTGTTTTCCGGAACACCTCAGAGCTTGAAGTGTAATATCTGTGCATAAAGACGCCTCTGTTGTTGATTATTATGGAAGCGCAGGTTTAAGAGTAATTTATGGTGATTTCCTGAGACCGAAACCGCTCAACGATTCAGGTTGAGGCCTCACAGGGCCGGTATTTGTAAAGCACAAGGATTTCGCAGTGCTTCTTGATTACACTTTTGTTCTGTGTTTTAAAGGTACAGTCAGTGATTTTGGCAAACGTTTCGGAAAACTTTGAGACACAGCAAGTCGAATACAAGACTCTTAACAAAATAGTGTTAATTTCCCCTAGACTTTAGGGATGTACATTCAGCACAGACAGTCCTGAAAGATTGACGGCTAGATGACTGGATCAGAGCTTCTCATCAGGTTTTGTAGATGTTCCTGGGTTCCAGTGGTTAGCGCCTACCAAAAGACAACCGGTGAACCAGCGACAGGGTCGGGAGCAAAGGGTAGCCTGTCTGTTCCGATCTCACAGAAGAGCATAGAAGACATACTACATCTCAGATGTATTGTCTCAGAGTCAATGCCTCGACGGGTCAGAGCTGTTTTGGTGGCACAAGGGGAACCTTCACAATCTTAGCCAGGTGGTTTAAATGTTATGACTAATGTTATGTTTTTGTAACATCAAGAAAAAAGGACCATGAGGAAAATCAAAAAGTACCAGGGGCTGAAGATTATGACTGGAACATCTAAAGTAATCCCAGGATTTGGGGTAATGAACCCAAACTTGGAGAGTGGCTCCAGAAGATTCAAGGTACAACATCTGAGTTTACGTCCAGAAGAGTGCAGCTATGGGGACAGCTAAGAGACTGTGCAGAAACCTGAAACTCCCAGGACCCGAACTTGAGGACTGGTACATGGTAAAATAAAAACAGACTACAGTAAAACAGTAGGGTAAAACAGCCACATTTGTTACGGGGTAAACTCAGAAAAGGTGCACACACTTAAGGAACAAGCCAGTGACAGGACAAGGGGGTGGAGACAGGATTAGTATAGTATAGGACAGGATAGTGCATATGACATTAAGTCACATGACAAAACAAAACCGCATGCATGACAAAGAACCAGAACAAGCACATATGTGAGAGTTGGTGCACATCTTTCTGACCAGAGAAGCTGCAGCTGCCTCTATATGAGGAGTAATTTCACCAAATACTTATTGACGTTCTTCTTACTTGAGCAACATAATGATAGGCAGCTTGCTGTAAACACCTATAGACACCAAAACAACTGAGATGATACACAGCATTTTAATAAAGCACGTAGCTGAGGAGCTGATGATCTGCTGTAGAAATATGATGGAATAGTCATTGGAAATGCCAGAGGGTGCTACATGATGCAGTGTATCTGTTGAAGGGTGCAGTACAGGTGAGGCCTGTTCAAACACTTCTGGTGTTTACAAGCATGCGTGGACGACAGGTGTCCTGCAAGTCACAGCTAATCTTTAACTTTGTCCTGTTTGAATGAGTTTAGAAGAAGAAGACTTTATTATTATTGCCAGACATTATAGTGGAGTTCTTTACTTCACATTCCCCAGTTTTTTGAGCCTGGGGTGAGAGCACATGGTCACCCAGTCACCCAGTCTGAGGGTAAAGCCTAGGGTCAGAACACAGGGTCAGCCAGTGAAAGGGTTAAACCTGGGGTCAGAACACAGGGTCAGCCAGTGAGAGTGTTAAGCCTAGGGTGAGAGCACAGGGTCAGATAGTGAGAGCTCTGTTCAAGGTGGTAGCTTGGTGGTGCTGGGCCTTGAACCCTGGTCTTCAGATCAACAACCCAGAATCGTAACCACTTGAGCTACCACCTTCCCTGAGACAATAATCTCTCAGAGCAAAACCAATCAATATATTATCCTGTTATTAAATGGAAAAGAATGCAACAGGATAGAGTGGTAAAGGAGTTATAAGAATAAGAAATGGATGTGTGGAATCATCACAGACTGTTCTAAGTAAATTATTTTCTTGTAAATTTCTTGTAAATTATTTTTAACCACAGAGGTGGAAATCACAACACACTCTTATTAAAGTCCTCTTCTTAATTTTAATATCATTATTGTTATTATTATTAGGCTATTACTATTACTATTACTATTACTATTATTGTTATTCCTTCTCCTCCTCCTCCTCATCATCATCATCATCTTCTTCTTCTTCTTCTTCTTCTTCTTCTTCTTCTTCTTCTTCTTCTTCTTCTTCTTGTTCTGAAGGATTATGCCCACCCATAGAACTGTTTGGAAAAAAGCTGAGAAATTTGGCACATTGTTTGCTGAGTATCTAAGGAACATTCTGACCAAATTTGGGCCAAATGCTACCTAACCTCTAGCGGCACCATTGGTTCAGATTTGGACCTGATCTGGAAGTACGTTTCTGATCATAATCAACTTTTGAACCCAAGCTTCATCAGATTTGGCTCACATCATCTTGACAACTGTATAAACGTCAAAGTAACAACAGATGACACCAGAGGTTACAGCAGTAGCAGAAGCAGAAGCAACAACGATGCCACCCTGCTGTTTGTTCATCTAGAACTTTCCTTGTACAGTCAGATAATTCCACCAGTGTCCAAGATCCAAACACACACATCATGAGTCAAACTACAAGACACTCAGTATTATTATTAATGTTATTTTTATTATACAGCATTTGCATTATTATGCCATGATTCCTGACCTCTGACCAGGAAAGAAAGAACTCGGGATCTCGGAACAGTCCTTTTTGACCAATCAACATACACGAACATTTTTTGTTTGATCTCTAACACTGATGCTGTAGTTCAGATTTCAGCATGACTTATCATGCTTAGCTGATTAGATTTTTGTTACAAAAGATGGAGGCACCCCACTTGTAAAGGTTTAAATGACGTCAATCCGAGTTACGACTTCCCGTTTTCAAGGTAATTCGAATGCAGCCCCATTATAATAATTTGAAAGGATGGTCCAAAAGAACACTTTGTATGATTTTAATGAAACTTGGTGCAATGATAGAAGACAGTCTCAGCTACCTAGCCACCAATTTTGGTTTACATCACTCAAGTGCTTTAGCGCCACCAACAGGGCAAATTTACTAATGTTAAAGTCAAAGTACTAATGTTAAAGTAATAAACAATAATTAAAATAAAAAAATGATTATTATTTAATTTTCTCCAACTATTTTCTTTTTTGAATGATCGCTTAATGAGTCAAATAATGTCACTTGGACTTCTCTGAGTGGAAAGTTAGGTTAAAGTTACAAATAACACACTCCATGGTTGTAAATATTATTGCACATTTAAATCCACCCCAAGGAGACTGTAGTATTTATTTTACTCTTATGTTTTTGGAACAGCAAGAAAGCACAGAGATATTCACTACTCAGGAATTAGCCGATACACGTGCACATGGAAGTAGACAGGCAAGAACACGTTCTTCGTTCCTATTAAAGATAAAATGACACTGAAAACATTTCGGTGAAATGAGACAAGCAGAAAAGTACAAAAAGCGGTTTTGTCCTTGACCTCACTGCCAAATCTGAAATGTGTGTCTTATTAATGATTTTATTGGCGTGTTTGCAAAGTGGCTCATTTCCTCGGTTAAGTGTTTAAATGGGTTTTTCATGGAGCTCTGAATCTGACATCTCACACATGGACTGAAGTGTTTAAGTAGAGGAGGGAAAAAAGCTGTATTTTTAGCTTTGGCCTATATTTACACACACACACACACACACACACACATGCCTTTGCTTCTCTTCAGTTAAGCTCTATGTTGGACCCAGGAACAAGAAGAGAAGCTCCGCAGGGATTTCTCCTTGGAATTATAAACAGCCGGTCCAGTTTTTTTTTTTTTGTTTAACTCGGATTCTCTCCGAGCTGGTTGTGTGTTTCTCCCAAAACCATGTAAGGAAATTTCAGGATACTGGAGAGCCACAGGAACCTGGCAATGCCTCTGGAAGAACAAGAACAAGAATCCTACTACATTTGCTTCTGAAACCATGAGTTTAAGGCTTTTATTAGTAAAATAAATCTGATAGAGTTCATGAAAATGATCTGAAACCTGCTCAGTGATATTTTTCTTTTTCAATGATATTATCCGAGCCCCAGAACTTTCCATCTCTAACGGGTATCATGTGTAAGCCTTTGATCACATATCCAATCTCTGAGGACCAAGATGCTTTTATTTTTAACAATAAATTAAATGAAAAAATAAAAATTAAATACAGTATAAAAATATAATAAACAGGGTGAAAAATTATTAAATAAATAAACAAACATACAACATTTAGTTATTAATATATTTCGTAATACATTAAGATGTCAATATATTTCATAAACTGAAAAGTGTGACATTTGAACTAAACAGGTTTTGGCATTTATTATAAATATGTTTTTGCATATTAAATAATAAATTAAATTTTTTTAAAAAATCAAAAAAATTTCAAATAAATGAAATAATATAATATAATATAATATATTATATTAAAAATTATGTAATATATATTATATATAATATGTATTAAAATTAAATAAACGCAGTAAAAAAATGAAAAAAAATATTTATTATTATATAAATGAATAAATAGTTATAGGTTTATAAATGTTATAAATGTTAATTTTATATATAATTAATATCAGACCAGAAATGATACTCATGGTTAAAAAAAGTTGCAGGTAATGTAATACCACCGTCTCCATGACAATAAACATCCCAGTCCTGTGTTGGATAAACCACAAGAGGCGGGGCATCTCCCGGTCTGGTTCATCTGTGCTGTGATTGGCTGATTCCGGATACGGTTCCAAACCAACCACATAAGCACGGAGAGGGAAAACATGGAGGGTTGCTATGGCAGCAAAGCACATGTTCAAACATGGCAGAGTTTTGTGTGTTTATTGAGAGAGAGAGAGAGAGAGAGAGAGAGAGAAAGAGAGAGAGAAAAAGAGAGAGAGAGAAACAGTAAGAGAGAGAGAGAGAGAAACAATAAGAGAGAGAGACAGAGAGAGAGAGAGAGGGAGGGAGAGAGAGGGAGAGAGAGACACGGGGGGGGGGGGGGTCACTTCTAAGACCAAATTAAGAAAAAATACTTTCTCAGATCTACACTAAAGCATGTTAGTTTTTTTTGTTGTTTGTTTCATTTTGTTTCATCTTGCTTGAAACTGCGAGGCAGAGAAAGGCAGAGTGTGTAAACATCCTCGTTCTGTGTATCTGTGTTTCTATCTGCATCTGTTTAACGTCTGTTTCTGTATTCTGATTAAAACTGGAAGTGGGCGTGGTCTATACTGAACAGCTTGTTTTCTTGTTGTCGTAGTTGTTATTAATCCCACCACTTTGCCTTGGAAACCCTGAAAACACGAATAGAAAAAAAAAGTGAAACAAGTAACAGATCTTAAAAATATCTCAGAAGGAGATTAGATATATTATCGTTTCTATAGCAACAGTTCCATCACAGGGACTCCAGATAAACAGATTGAAATAAATCACCGATATGGGGACGTTTTCTGAAGAGAAATGTGTTCTTTACAAAACAAAATAATGCAATGGTTTAAAAAATGGTGCTGAAGGATGAATGAAACACTTTGAAATGTTACACGACCTTCTGCTTCATCACAGCGTTCCATCATTGATTATTTTCCTATTACAGCATGACACCAGATGCTTTATCCCTTACTTCCATCCGTGATAGTTTTACTTTCCATTTTAGATTTTAAGAATATACATAGACTTGAAGAACAAAGATACATACATAGAAGTTTCTTAGGGTACTATGTGGAACTCTGGGGTTCTGTCCTTGGCTAATAGAATGTTTTCCCCAAACAGGGTTCTATGTAGAACCCTCGGAGAGAGGAACAAAGTTTTTATATTAAAACATTTCTATAATTCCGAGAAAGGTGCCATTACTTTTGGAGTTTTATCTCAGTGTAGACATAAAGCTGTGAGATGTTTTGACATGGGGTGTTTATGAATGACGGATTTTTAAAAAGACCAAAAAGTTTGATAGATAGATAGATAGATAGATAGATAGATAGATAGATAGATAGATAGATAGATAAATAAATAAATAAATAAATAAATAAATAAATAAATAAATAAAAAATGGAAATGACAATAAGTGGGAGGAGTTTCACTCTGATCCAAACAATAGACAATTTACTCACAACACAATGTTGTATTTTTTGTTAAAATAAATTTGTACTGTGTTTGAATTTGCTGTATTGTCTTGTATAGATTTGTATATAATAATAATAATAATAATAATAATAATAATAATAATAATAAAAAAGAAACATCTAACTTGGTTCAATGTAAAGCATTAAGAACCTTTTGGGGGTGCCATATGTGAAGTGTTAGAACCATTTTAGGAGACTATTGTAGAACTGTTCCTTTTAAGAGTCTTTTTTTTTACCTACTACTTGAGACAATTCGTTCTGCATGCTTTTAATCTGAACAAGACAAAAGCATTCTCTGAGAAACGTCTGGAACATAAAAGAAACTGCAGAAGTTCTCACTCCTTCAATCTCTTTCTATCCCTCATCACTCTGAGCGTTAGCCATGTTAAGTGCTCACTCAGGAAGTTATGCGTGGTAGATAACAGAGTGAAACAGAGGTGGGGTCAGCCTGCCGGGCCAAAACTCCTAAAGCAAGCCAGAGGGAGCTTACTAATTAATAAAAGGCGGGAAATGGCCGGGATATCTCATCCGTGCATGAAATTAGGGCTTTATCTGCAGTCTCCAGGCGCTCGGCCTCAGGGGACGGACTCGCCGACGCAAGTACCAGAAAACAAAGAACATCCCAAACAGCAGCGCTGCCTAATCACCTTTCCATCCTCTACCCCATTGTACTGATGAACAATACAAGCGTGCCGAGACAACAAGATGCTGATCACGGAGCGATTGTAAATCCTACACGTTTTAATCCCAGTTCATTTTTCCTTCTCTTCCTTCCCTTCTCTGTAATTCCCATTCTCACCGTAAACTACGCTTCCTGCTCAGGTGCACACATCCCGGCCTTGAGCATCGTCATTCCCACACAAAAAAAGGTGCCTCAAGGAACCCGTGTAGCCGCTTAAAAAGTCCTGTGCCTAAGAATTCCCTGGACTCTCTGCCCCTTCGTCTTCCCACAGCCGGGCTGCCAAGCCGACACACATTTTCCTGGCTGCGTTTCAGGAAAGTGCTGCTCCGAGCCGAAAGATGGAAACTTCAGGGCCTCGTTTGCCTGGATACAATAAAACACACACAAACAGAGTGGCGAGTGATTCAGAGCGAATCACAGCACAGGGTCTCCTTTATCGCACAGGGCAAACCCTCTGGCTGATTTCTTCCTTCTATCAAACCTCCAGACTCATAAGTGATTTAAAAACACATCGCCTGTAGCCTTCAAGGCTCCGGCGTGTCAGAACTTGCACTTAAAAATGCCCTCTAGCACACTTTTTAATCCACAAGGCCACACGTCTACTCTCATTTCTTTTCTATTTTTTTCCTCCTTCACTCAGTCTAAGTGAGTCATTCCCGCCCTGGAAAACAGAATTCCCTTCTCTAAATGAAACGCTCAGAAGTTTGTGTCCACTGTTTACTGCAGAGGAGAAGAGAATGTCAGGAACTCACACAGGCAAAGCAAGCGTAAACAGGCGAACAGGAAGCTGCCTACAGGAGCAGACGGATCCTAGAAGAGCAGGCGGGAAACGTAAACACGGACTGACCGTCTTGAAAGGAAGTGCGGGGATCTGACGACTCCAACGTGCCACGGACAGTAGCTCGACTAGAAAGACGCAGGATCCATTAAACACAAAACGTTTTTGACCCTGACCTCAGGAAATGTTCGTATTCGCAGTGTTGTGTTGTTTTAAGTGGGACGCTTTGATTGTTACAGGGACTGACCACAGGCAAGGGAAGTCTGTCTTTTTAAACAAATCCCAGCACAGAAACTCAAACATTTAACCGATGATCTGTTCATTCTTTAATTATGTGGAGCAGCCACTCAATTCAATGTAATTCCATTTGTTTTGCGATATTAAATTGTCGGTGCGGTGGTGAGGAACAACTTCATGAGGAAAAAATCTGGAGACTCAAAATGTGGCATCCGAGTGTTTAATTCCTCAGAAATTCTTCACTCAATGTCCTGATAAAGTCTGCAGCTAGTTACAAGGATACGCTAATCTCCTTCGTGAACGTTAGAGCAGTAGATCGACATGATCTCTTTCTCTCTCTCTCTCTCTCTCTCTGTTTAACTTTCTCTTACATCCAGGAATCTGACCTGCGAAGCACGTTTTTTGTGAACACCACAACCGCAGCTCCAGCTCTCTCCAAACACACACACACACACACACCTGCCATTCTGGCTGGACCATGTTGCCATGACAGCACCGGATCCATTACATCATGCTGTGGTGGCCTGTTCTTTCCTGTTGAGGTTTTTTCTTCAGGACGCTCCAACTGTACTGTACTCTAATGTTTACTGAGACACCACAACATTGTGCACATGCACCAACTCTGTGAGGTTCTGAGGTTCTAAAAAAACAGAAGAACTAGAACAGGCAGCGTGATGACAGGAACTCTGACTAGCTGTTAATAACACAGTGGTCTGGTTGCACCAAATGACAAAATTTGGGCACTAACACTGGGGTAGTGATGGCTCATATAGTTAAGGCTCCGTTGATGTTCAGAAGGTCAAGGTTCAAGCCCTAGCACTACCAACACTGTTGCACCCTTGAGCAAAGGGGCATTGCATCATGGCTGACCCTGTGCTCTGACCCTAACTTCCAAAGCTGGGATATACAAAGAAAGAATTTCATTGTGATGTATTGTGACAAAAATAAAGACATTTCACTAGCATTACAAAGTTAGTATCATCGAGCTGAAAGAATCAAATGTTACGCCTTCAAATGATTCATTTCCTGTTGAAACATCTGGCTTGGTCTGATCATCTTTGGCTTATTGGATTCTGAATTTCTGCTAATAATGCTACATTGTAGACAAGTAGGTTTAAGAAAATAACACGAGTTAAGCAATGAGTTAATGAGTTAATGAGTTAATCTCAAACCTTTATTTGTTCAAATAACATCAAATAATATGGAAGATAGAGGATATCTTCTCAGTTGGTTAAGATGTAGGTCTACCAGATGTTCACTTCCATGTTAGCTGAACTTGGTAATGTCTACATGAAAGCCTTGACATTAGAGAAAATTTACATGAACTTTCAAATTTTCTGGATTTTCTCATTACATGATCAAGTAGGTGGCTCACAGGTGCAGCTCCAGGGTTCTAGCTTCAATCCTGAGCTCAGCTTACTCTCTCTGGAGTTTCTTCCCTTATCCATGTGGGTTTTCTACAGGTTCTCCTTACAGTTCTCCTTTGGGTTCTCCAGTTTCCTTCCACGTCCCTACACTGTGCATTAGAATAAATGCAAAAAATTTTCTCTCAGAGTGAATGGGCGTGTTAATGTGTGTGTGTGTGTGTGTGTGTGTGTGTGTGTGATGGACTGGTTTCCCAGGATAGACTCCGGATCCACTGCAACCCTGACCAGGAAAAACGCTCACAATTTCAAATTCTGACTAAATAAAAAACAGAAAATAAACACAAAAATCAGAATGAAATTTCCTCTTGGAACTAAGCATGAGCAGCTGGAACTTCTGGAACTGGATTGGTGAATAATAGAAAAAAGCACAACTTTCCGGTGCCAAAACGTTTGTGCCTTTCTTCTTTAGACACACAGTAAGAATGTTTCTTGGCATGGAATGATTGGAAAGAGTGTCTGTTCTAATAAATCCGGAGGAGCCACGTCCAGTCTGGTCAGCATGTGTCATGATGAACATTCCTGAGCTGTGATGAACATCTCACCAGTCCAGCTCTCAGAAGAACTGACGAGTGAGGAGCTACGACTCATGGACACGTTTAAGTAGCATTAGCTTATTAACACTAAGCTGCAGAGCTCCTGCTTAGGAATCCTGGCCCACGTGGAGACCTGCAGCTGTCTCTGTTCCCTCAGCGGAAGCTCTACGTCTGATCTCGGGGACACACCAAAGTCTCTGCTGTAAACCAAAGCAGAAACAGATGTTATGCTGGAATATAAAGTGATGTCACTGAGCTAAAATAAGACGAGGACACCCCTGAGCCTGAGCAGGGAAATTCCTCCTCCGCTACACAACCAAATCCAAGCGGTTTCCCTTTTCTCCAAGGCCCTGTTTGGGACACGCCCACTTCTTCTGGCTCTCAAAAATGACGGCTTGAGTTCTTACGGATCAGTGATGTGAAAACTCACATGTCAGCTCCTCACCGCTCAGAAGCTAAGATGGCACGAAACGGTCGAGAGATGTTTCAACGAGGCCTGACGGAGCTGCTGAGGGAACGTTAATCTTCAGTGCTAATGCAGTAGCTCGAGCTGTAGAAAGATCTAGAAAGATGGCTCTCATGGTTGGCTCGAAGTTACAACATCACCATAGTGTGCATTAAACACCCACCTATTTGGAAAGTATGCTAATATTAGCCAGCTAATTATTTACCTCAGCAAATTTCCAAATCTCCAAATGCAAGCTTATAAAGCTAGTTACCATTAGGCTTGATTCTGTTAAGTTTTATGTAAGAGTGACGTTTTGTTAACTGTAGACTAACCACTAAAGCAGGAAGTTAGCATGCTAGTTAACATTAAGCAGAAAAATTCCATTTCTGGTGTGATTTTGGATTGAATATGAATATATAGTGAGACAAAACGTCGTCTTTGCATGACCATGATAAAATAATTAGCAATTTTTACTGGAATTTTTTTTCTATCAGCTCACATTTCCAAGGATCATGACTCTCTGGGGTCAAATTTATCACATAAATTCCTGTCTTCTGCCTGACACTAGAATAACGATGATAGGATTGCGGGATTTCTAAAAGGGAAAATAATTAAATAGTGATATGGATCCGAGGCATGATCCTGATCCTGGATTACTATGTGTGTGGAGTTTCTCAGGTTCAGCCTCTGTCTGTTTGGGTTCCTCAGGGTTCTCCGGGGTTTTCCGTCCCCCCTAAAACACACCAATCTCTAGAGTTTTGTTGTACTTTAGTTTTTTTTCATGTAAATCTACTCAAATCGATGAAATCACAAGCACAGGATTCTTCATTTAAACTCCTACCAGTGAAGACACATGTTGTATGTCAACACTGGAATGGAAGAGGATCCAGCTTAAAAACACAAATCTTCAGGAAGTCTGAAGGAATTTTGTGTTAATTTTTGCGATTATCCTGGAGGAACTGAATAACCACTCAGTGTCTAGTCTCTATATGTGAAGGAGTCCAGAATAAATTGCCAGTATACTGAATATACTCTGGATCCTCCACCACCACCCTGAGCAGCGTTTACTAAAGATGAGTGAAGGAACACCAGGATGTTGTGGTTGTTGTGTTTGTGTATTTTGAACGCATGAATAAACTAACGACTGAATAAATAAAGTTAGTGAACAAATAAACTAGAACAACATGTTGCAACATGAAGCAGCAGCGGTGAATCGGATCAGGCTGGAAGCTCCAGATTCTGGAATCAAACCCAGATCATTTTTAAATGATAGCTGGGGGGGATTATTCCTCATTTCTAATAAACCGTGTGTGTGTGTGTGTGTGTGTGCGTGTGTGTTTGTGTGTCACCTTTTATTTTTGTACCTCCTGTGATTTCCACTCCTCAAATACACCCATTTTTTAAATAAAAAGGAACCCATCTGCACTGATTCTCTCTAAAACTCTTTTTTTCTTCCTCTTGTGATTGATGCTGTTTATTTCAGAGACGGGTTGGTCTGCAGGAATCCGTGGAATGTCTGCAGCAAACATTAAAAACAATATGCTGGGCTTCACGGGGGTGGAGTGATATGAATCAAGCCTTGTTTTCAAAGCCAGCACCTGCACCTTTTATTTTCGCTTCATTTCTATTCCATCTGGAAGATGTTATTAAAGTGCTTTCTATCCACGGGCGTGGCGTTATCATTCCTTCTTTATTTCCCGCATGGTTCTCTTCCACCATGACGGAACGAGGATTCACATGTGTATCGCAGGAGAGCGTCACTGCACAGAGCGACAGAATACCAGGCGACGTCTCCTGAAGCTCCCCGGAGCTTATTGTGAGCTCTGGAGGATTTATTACCCAGAAGGACAGAGGGAGAGGCGCCGTGCACTTCGAGGAGTCTGTGGGAAAGACATCCAGGGCCGAATAAACCGTTAGAATAAAAGTAGAAGGCGTGTTTATATAACGTGGGAAGAGTTTACCGTATGTTCTATCTGAAGTTTGCACAAATGTGAAAGGAAAGAAAGTAGTAAACATTGTTTTATTTTTTTTTTCTTCAAAATAAAATGTCCTGCAGTTACACCGAAACCCCTTGCATAGGATATCTTTCCAAGCAGAGATATAAAATTGAAAAGACGAGTGTGTCGGAGCAAGCATCCCCTCCCTAGAACGGAGGTCGGAGAGAGGAATTTTCCAGCCGAGCTCTGAAAGAGGTCGAGTGTGACCTGGCTGATTTCACAGACTCATCTGCAACCAAAAAAAAAGAGAGCGAAAGGGAACGAGGGAGTGCCCAGACGTTCCCTCCGTTGAGTTTAGCTTATTGTGTAACGCATGACTTGCTCAATAAGGAGTTCTCTGAATGCAACTCGTAGCCAGAGGGCAGCAATTAGGGCAGGGTTCGGTCTCTGTGTTTCCAATCTCTGCAGGTCGAAAAGAACAGCGTACGAAGAGATACCGGTGTCACGTCTTCTTCGTCTACATCACAGCAGTTCATTTCGGGGTATTTTAATAAGTACATGCATATGTATTCACCCCCTATACTTTTTGTACTGTATGTGGGGGGTGAATACTTTTGCACTGGAGATACGCTAGGCTAAGGTCATGGTGAATGTGATTGCACACAATGTTTCCCTCTTCACCCAGTAAAAAACACTCCAGTTTAACAAACTGTTGCCATGGTAATGTGTATAAACCTCGCTGTTGCCTGGAACTGGTGTTTACAGTTGTGTGTCCTGTTCGCTTCACAGATCTCTGTTTAGAAGGACCGACGTGCCGAGATCTGGTGAAGGTGTTAGGGCCAGGAAAAAGGGGGAAGAAATTCAAAATTCAGACGTGACAAAATCAGATCATGAGGATGAGAAGCAGCTGCAGTGTACACTACTCCAGATATTTTCACTCAGGATTTGATTCTCCAAAGACGAACCCTCTGAAATGTTCTAGAGCTTTTAATCAAATACGATGATGATGATGAATATTATCATTACTATTATTATTACTTCTATTAAAACTACTATTACTAGTACTGCTGCTACTATTCCGATGACTACTATTAATATTAATATTAATTAATCCTATTCCTCATGCAACTTTTAACACTACTGCTATTACTATTTCTACTACTAAGTACTACAAATCCCCTTAGACCAACACCACCACCACTACTATCAACATCACCATGAACAACAACAATACCACCACCAACACAACTCCCAACACCACCACTACTACCAACACCACCAACACCAATACCAACACCAGCACCACCACTAATACTAACACCACCAACACCAATACCAGCTCCACCACCACCACTACTACCAAAACCACCACCGACACCACCACTACTACCAACAACACCACGAACAAAAACAACACCACCAATACCACCACCAACACCACTACCAACACCACTACTACTACCAACAGCACCACCACCACCAATACCACCACCAGCACCAGCACTACTACCAACACAACCAACACCAATACCACCAACACCAAAACCAACACCACCAACAAAACCACCACCACCACCACAACTACACAACTACAACCACCTGCTACTACTACTACTATTATTACTACTACAAAGAAGAAGAAGAAGAAGAAGAAGAAGAAGAAGTAATGGTCAGGAATTATTGACTTTTTTGTGTTTATATCTGAATGGTTCTGTTGTTGTTGTTGTTGTTGTTGTTATTGTGGTGGTGGTGGTGGTTGGACAAGACACCGGTCTGTTGTTGGTATGACACTCAGGCAGACAGGGACTTTGCAAAAACAGTGGCTGAAATCCAATTTGATTAAAGCAAGACTAGGCAGGTGTGTAAACCACATCACAGTCCACAGGTCAGATGTCACCATGGAACCCACAGCAAAACACTGTCACTGGAGAAGCCTCTCAAAATCCTTCCTGTTTTTCTCACCTGTGCCCTGTATACTAGATATTTTCCAAACCTTTAAGGCATGAAGAGGCATGAAGAAATGGTACAGTCCGTTGTAGGGGTGTTTGATGTTATACAGCAGTTTGTGTTTAACACACTTCTTCTGGAATGGAAACATGTTAGTGTTTATTATTCCAATTATTGAGTAAATATCATGTTTAAAAAACTTTCATTTCATCGCTTTACTTTCTCGGGTAAGGTTAAAGTATGGAGCAAGGGTCTAAAATATTCAATAAGTAGGAAAATGGAGTCATTTTATGTTTTATGGAGTCTTTATTGTTTTGGATGATGACCAGGTGAAAATATCTTGTAGATATTATTGAAAGAAGTAAAATAAGACAGGTTGTGGCTTGCTTTCTGAAGGTTAGCACTAAGATTACCACTAAACTAAAATCTCAGAAGCCCCGCCCACATCTGTACACTTGATTCCTATTGAAATATGTACACTACCAGTCAAAAGTTTGGACACACCTTTCCAATGTTTTTTGTTTAGGGATTTATTTTCTACATTCTAGAACAATACTGGAGATTTCAAAACTATGAAATAACACACATGGACTTAAGTAATCCATATGTAACCGCAACAAAAAACAATCAGTTGTTATTTTAAGACACGAAGGTCAGGTGTTCTGGAATAGTTCTTGCAAGAACAGTATTGTCAAGTGCATTTGCAAAACCCATCAAGCACCATGATGAAACTGGCTCACATGAAGACCATCCCAGTAAAGCAAGACCAAAACTGACCTCTGCTGCAGAGGAGAAGTTCATTTAGAGTTACCAGCCTCAGAAATCACCAATTAACAGCACCTCAGATTAGAGGCGTTATGAAGGCTTTACAGAGCATCAGTAGCAGACATATCTCAATATCAACTGTTCAAACGAGATTATTGTGTATTTCGGCCGCCTTCAGCATTGTTTTACAATGTAGAAAGAAATAAACATCAGGAAAGACCATGGAATTAGAAGGTGTGTCCAAACTTTTGACTGTTAGTGTATATAAAGATGCCTAATGGAGAGGAAATGTGATTGGCTGTTCAGAACATCAGTCAAACCCCATTTTACGTTCTTTGATGCATATTAATTATAAAAATAAAAAAAAGCACCAGCGAAATTTAGAGAATATTTCGGCATATAATCTCTTAACAAATAAAAAGCAGCCCTGGAGTAGACCTTGGCCAAGAATCTGACAGTTGAACAAATTTGACGTTTGTTTCATTTGATGTCATCAATTATTCACGCAGGAGACAGTTATGCATTAGGTCACACTTTCAGAATGATAGAAATGTCAGAAGTGAGGTGCGATGAGTTTTCACTGACAGATGAAGCTGAACAGGTTTTAGGTTTTGCTCATCTCAATCATGCAGCACCGTGACAACACCAGCATCAGCACAACCTCATAAAGACGGGGGGAAAAGAGAGCTTCGTTATGAAATGCAACAACCTCGTGTCCTGACATAACTCTAACCACAAAAGCAATCAAGTCTGGAACATTCCAGGGATGATTCAACGTCTTTTGTGAGAGTAAGAAGTAACATAAATGCTAAAGATCAGAAAGCGAGACTAGCGAACTAGCAGCTATTACTGTCTGGAAAAAGAAAAAAAAAGAAAAATAATTGGAAAATGGAATTTGTGCATGTTTTTGTTGTGTCCATGTTGATGATTGAGTGTCTCTGTCATGTCTAAACTCCACAGTGGAGGTTAATATGAAGCTCATATGAAAGTAGACACTTAGGACTTTAAGAATTTTCATAAGTATTTCTGTTCCACTAGGGGTGATATATCCATAGAGTTCCCAAAAATCAAAAAAACGGTTATTTTTTCCATACAAATGTTTGCATCTTCAAAATAAATGTTGATATCGAACCCATTTCTGCTCTCTGAGATGCTCCGAGTGCTTGTTCATCTAAACAGCAGCTCGAATTTGATCTTCAACAAGTAAAATTCTGTGTAAGGTTCTCCGACAGAGGGAAAAACACACATCTAAAACACACTGCAAGCCAACAGACTCATTTTATATCACACTCACAGCCTGAACATCATTAATTGATTTACACTGATTGAGGGTTAACCTCTCTCATGCTACGTTTATAGTTTATAACACAACATTTACTTTCAATTTCAATTCTGCTTTCTTTTTTTAGTCCTCACGCTGTTATGAAAGGCTTCCGCACTTTTTTATTAGACTGTTTTTTTGTTTTTTTTTTAGATTTCTCACCTACTTGAACGTCACTGAGCCTGGAAACAGCTTCAGCTCTGTGTGGTGCAGTAATATCGGTGCTGTTGCTGCCCCCGGTGGCTACACGATATCATTACACTCTACACAGAAGTAAAAGCCTGTGCACTTTTTCGTTATGGATAAATAAACAAATAGTGAATACATAGAAACACCCATTGAAAATGTTCAGCAATGAAATTCAGACAATCCGATCCATGTTACATTTTTGCCATTTTGTCATTTCTATAATCTTGTTATGAAGAAGCAAATGTCTGTGGAAAGTATGACGGCTGTAATTTAAATCGTTGTCGAGTAATTGAGCTCCCCCCTATAGCATTACCTCAGAATGGAGCGCCGTGGACTTGCCAGCATATGTTCGGAAAATGTTGCATGTATTTCCAATGGAAGAAATGACGTTCCGAGATATGCATGCATTCTCGTGGAAAAACAAGCAAAGACGTCTATTGTGAAACATCATGTATGACAGTTACGATTAGGTCAGTAAATACAGATAAAGATGGAGATGGAGTCTTGATATGGTTTCCTCGGGAACTGCTTGGTCAGGATGGAGTCCAGTTCTTCAGGAGATACTTTCCTGATCCATTCTGGCTGGAGTCTCATCACTTGGAGGCTTCATACTGATGATGATGATGATGATGATGATGTTGATGGTTCCATATGAACAGTCTGGAGACACATGAAATTACTGTGTATGGTGCCACCAAGAAACCATGAAGATGGCTTTAGACTGCAATTGATACAAAGACTTTTCTCCAAGTCTGAACAGTTGATAACATCAACCACGCAGACCTCATTGTTAGAACTAGAACTAGAGTTTCATGGTTGCACCTTACATCTAAGGAAACGGTTTAGAATTTCTCTATCTGTTGTCACTCAAATGATGAAGGCTTCCCTTCTGAGTCTGGTTCCTCTCAAGGTTCCTTCCTCATATCATCTCAGGGACTCTTTTGCTCATCACCATCACCACTGGCTCACTCATCAGGCAATCCACCATTTGGAGGAAATCTTTAAGGAACCATTCAGAAAACCGTTGCACATTGTGGTAGAACCTACCAAAACTATGTCCAAGCAGTGTCCATCAGCCATAAACAGGAACTGTGCTGAACATCAGTCCTTGTCTTTACAGAACCATGAGGGGAGGGAAAAAAAACACTACAGAGTCAAGATGAAAAAAAAACCAAGCAGAACTCACACACCTGTTCCACAGAAGTGCTGAGGATCTCATTGTTCTCCAGACTTGGCTGGAAGGCAGAGATGTCAATGGCACGAAGACCAGCGCTGGCTTCCAGGAGACAAATTCCTTCAGCAAGCAGGAACAGAGAAGAGAGTGATGTAGATCCATGCCAGCCACAGTCCTGCTCACATTCTCCAGCTTTAGAGAAATCCCGCCTGGTATGGAGGTTAGTTAAGTATATCCACTTAACCGGTGATTAAAGCTTCTGGCCTGCGTCTTGGCCTCAAAGTGCAGAAGAATGCACGGCTGTCCTGGCACGTCTAACGCTTTCAGGTGTTCGCATTTTCATTTATTTTTAGTCGTGCGATGGAAAGCATGTGGAGTTTTGGAAATGTTTCATTGCTTCGCTACCTCCTCACAGATGCAAAACTATTCATCAGAATTCTACACTACTCATGACAGAATTCTACACTATTCATCACAAAATTCTACACTACTCATCCTGAATGCTACACTATTCATCAGAGAATTCTACACTGCTCATCACAGAATTCTACACTATTCATCGCTGAATTCTACACTATTTCTCACAAAATTCTACACTACTCATTGCCGAATTCTCCACTATTCATTGCAGAACTCTACACTATTCATCCCAGAATTCTACACTATACATGACAAAATTCTCCACTATTTATCATGGAATTCTGCACTATTCATCACAGATTTGTCCAAATAAATAACCGAATTCTCCACTATTCATCACAAAATTCTACACTATTCATTACAGAATTCTACACCATTCATTACAGAATTTTACACTATTCATCCCAGAATTATACACTATTCATTACAGAATTCTACACCATTCATTACAGAATTTTACACTATTCATCCCAGAATTTTACACTATTCATCACAAAATTCTACACTACTCATTCCAGAATTCTACACTATTCATGGCAGAAGTTTACACTATTCATCATACAATTCCACACTATTCCTGAAAAAATTATACACTACTCATCCCAGAATTCTACATTATTCATAACAGAATTCTACACTATTCCTTAAAGAATTCTACACTGCCCATCACAGAATTTTACACTATTCATCACAGAATTCAAAATTATTAATCACAGAATTCTACACTATTTATCACATAATTCTACACCATTCATCCCAGAATTCTACACTATTCATCACAAAATTCTACATTATTTACCCCAGAATTCTATACTATTCATCACAGAATTCTACACTATTCATCACAGAATTCTACATTATTCATCACAGAATTCTACACTATTCATTGCCAAATTCTCCAATATTCATCACAGATTTCTCCAAAATTCATCACAGAATTCTACACTATTCATTGCCCTAGTCCAGCAATTCCGTGTTCATGTTAAACGGTAACCCTATGCTTGAGCAAATCTCATGGAGCTGAAGCTCAGTGGTTAAAGTGTTGGACTGATTGGAAAGTTTTGAGTTTAAATCCCGTGTCTAACAAATGTCTACCTCTGGGTCCGTGGGCAAACCCTTTAACCCTCAGTTGCTCAGTTGTATAAAATGAGCTCTGGATATGGGTGTTCACCATAAGCTGTAAATAACATATCTAGTTTTAGAGATATTCAAATTTTAATTTTGTACTTGTGCATTGTATTCATCCAATGAAATGCTCCTATTGTTTGCCCCACCCCCAGGGGCAGGTCTTGCTCTACAGTAACACTGAATCTGGTTCATCAGTGTGTTTGGAGTTTATTCGTTTGGAAAGAGACAGTACGGCATCAAAGACTCTCTACCCCGCTCTTTACCCCGGGTTCTGGTGGATCTAAACCCCGGGTTCTGGTGGTAGAGGAAGGTTTCACAGGTGTAATGTAGAAGCAGGGTTATGAAGCACAGTGTTTTCCCTGTGGTTATGAAACTCTGCTCTGAAGCAGGATCAGCTGTTTTTGCAGTGTTATCTCCACATCACGCTGCTGAACGTCTTCAGTGTGAAATGATGCTGCTCTGTTAGAACGTTACTCCTTGTTACTTAGCAACAGAAACCCAATCAGAAACTGAACAGCGCGTGAAAACTTTATATCAGGTGAAAACCAGGACGTGGCGACAATCCCACTGAGTGTTTACCCCGTGACTCCTGAGACTGAAGGCTGCAGGGTCATGACGCGTGCAAGAGGTGAGTGAATGTTTGACCGTTTCACATATTCCACTCACTTTCTCTTCAGAGCGGAAAAAAGACAGGGAGGTGCGAAATATCTGGGAGAGTCTAGCTTCTAGCAGGAAGATGCCAGGAATATCCGGGCATCTCCTGACCTTCAGAGGCTTGTTCCTTCGCAGATACATGAGAGCACATTGATCTCAGTGACAGAAAACGAGGGAGTACCAGCAGGGGAAAGGAGCGTCCTGGGTGGAATCCCGACATTCCCTTCTTGCATACCGGAGGAATGTTAATGCAGTGAACGACTCACTTCCTCCCACAGTGTGGAGAGAACTACGGCACAGGAATGCCAGGGAGCAGGCTTATCAGCAGCAGTTATTTAAACACTGCTCCCTCAGAAAGACTTTTAACTCCACTGGAGTGAATAGAGCAACGTGTGTGTGTCTGTGTGTGATGCACTCATTCGTCTATATTCACTCACTCGGTCAACGTTTACTATCTAGACACAGAAACTGGACCACATTCAGACATCGAGGACATTATTTGAAAGCCTAGTCCATGATACATCACTGTGAACTGATTCCCGTAACCGAGATGCTAAACAAACCTTTCTCACTGTGGCCTTCACCTGCTTCAGTAAGGACAATATAGATCCTTGATGAAGAGACGCTGCATGTAGGAGCTATGCCGTATATGTTAAAGCAGAGTTCAAGGGTCAGCGTCTCTGATGGTGATGGAGAACCGAAGGAGAACTGTCCATTTAGTGATAGATAAAAGAGCAAGTGAAATATTTCCCCTGGGTCCTAGTGAACCCCGATTAAACAGAATCCTGGGGTTGTGTAGTTAGAGGTTTCACACTGCTCCTGCTTTCCCCACTGAATCCTGACTCTTCATAATCTGATGTTTCTCACTCTGCACTGCTAAACCCCGCTGCAACCTTCTTCTCATTTACGTTTTCACGTATCAGCACCTATGATTGGATAAATCCAGCGAATGACCGCTTTAAATAACGGCTCGTCTCACGCTTTCACTTTTATCAGTGAGGAAAAAAGTTGCTACGTAAATCCTCCTCTGAAAGCTATTTTTTTATTCAGTTAAATATCCTTACATTTCATCAATGTAAATTTATTTAGACTTACAGTACATATTCAACACTGCCCTGGTGTATTATGGGTGCTCAATCTGAGGAATATGTCCAATATGTGTGTGTGTGTGTGTGTCTATAACCTCTTCCTGTTTCACAAACTTCTCGTTAAAGTACATAAACGAGGAGACCGTCATGACCATAAAAGGAAGACGTACCCAGGACATTTATTAGCTCATAAAGTGAAAGTTATCCTGCGAACTCTATATTTCGCACACCCTGTCGCATACTTTTCTATACTATATATCTATATATTTAGATATAGAGATATCTTGAGTTGATTCTGATGTAAAGGTAAAATAGTTACAGGAGAAAGCAGATACAGACACACGCTCATTTTACATACGATATCTCGTGAAGCTAGGAGGTAGGTTGCCATGGTAACGCTGTACGTAAATCACCATTCACGGTTCAAACAAATCGGAATGTAAACTCTGAACAGATCGCAGGGAGGAACCCCACCATCTCCTTCCTTCAATAAACATAACATCTGACATAAATCCCGCTTTATTCCATTCTAGCAGCTCACTGGCTAGTCAGGAAAAACAGTCCTTGCTTTTATTAAAGCTTTAATTAAAAACTTTAATTAAAATCGACTCGTTAACGAGGAAAAAGAGCGAGGCTTTGCGCATGAAACTTTAAACACGTAAACTGATGCTAAATGCACTTCCCAGATTTATTAATATTATTAATGGGATTACTCATTTCGGCATTTGTGTTTCTAAAATCCCCAAAAAAACACATATTTGTACTGTACTTGTTATTAAAGAAAAGCAAACTTCTGCTGCATGCCTAATACCAATCGTAAAAATGTCTGAAATTCCTTTCCATATCGGGAATTATGGGTGTAATGAATAGCACGTCTCTTCGGTGAGCGACTCAAACAGACAACACAGGAATTCTTCACAGGGATTAAAGTCAGATGTAGTGGTCAAACCGAGCAAATCACATAACATCATTATGTTTGTTTGTCAGAAAAGGGGCGTGGCCTGCGTCTGGGGCTTTATTGAATATTTATGTATTGCTTCAATATTTTCCTCTCTCACTTTCCATAATCTGTACATTTCTACATCTGCTTTCAGGGTAGAAGGCTGACCTGGCAGTGCTCTACACACACACACACACACACACACACACACGCTTCAGGTAGTGAGGGAATCTGTTTATTCATGGAACATCACACAGTTTGGTGTTTGTTTGCTTCCCATTTCGGTGAAAAGTGTGGAATTGAGGCTCTGAGACTCTCTGTATTAGCAGTGGAATAAAAATCCCTCTCCCACACACACACACACACACACACATCAGTGCAGTGTATTCAGTATTGTTGGTATGTTATAGATTACAGGATAACGTTATCTCGATGACTGATGAGTGTTTCTTTCCACTTTAGAGCACGTTCCAAAGCTTCAGCATGCTCATTTGGACCTGACCCTCTACTTCCAGCATGGGGAGATGGGAAACTGGACCGTGTACAATGGCCGGAAGTGGAAACTTCGGAAACCTGAACTCCACAGCCTTGTTAAACAGAGCAGGCAGTGAGGAGAGTCACGGTGATAAGCAGTGTGGATTGCAGTTTAAAGAAAAAACGATTTATTAACATCTTATAGTGTTTTTGCAGTAGGCCACAGAGACAGAAACACATTTATTTAGCCTGCCCTAATTAAACGATTCAGTAATTCTAGAAACGACTCATTTAAAACATTTGTGTGTTTGTTCATCGGTTCAAATCTCCAGACGTTTCTGCAATACTTCAATCAGCGTCCAATGATATATATAAAACAACAACAACAACCGTGTAAATCAACTCACATGCCATGTTTGATTCACTTTCCGCAGGTGAGTCCATTCAGAGTCGAATCGAGCTAGAATCCGGCCACGTTGAGCCCGGCGTGTATCATGTTTCCCATACAGAACCTATAGGATGTTGCACATGCGTGGTCAATACAAAATGAACGAACCGCTTTCTGAGATGACTCTTTGTCCCCGGGTCATATCAAGGATTCGTTCAAAACGAGCGAATCATTCAGGAACGACGTATCACTAATGTGAAGCACCTTGAGAGCGTTAATGTGGCTGCTCACAGAGCTCCAGGGCCTCATTAGTGCACGTCAGGCTGGCATGTGTCCTTTTAACATTCTTTCATGACCGGAGTGTTATGTTAAATGTGCTGTAGGATATTTCATTTTTTGAGTTTTAGAGGTCACTGAAAATGCCAGAGGGTGTGAAGGGGAATGTCAGGATTTAATAAACACTTTAATTATCTCACCTGTCAGAATTGAGATTTATGACGTTTCTGTGTGCTAAACACATACAGATGGCTATTTCCAGCATTAACCAGCATTAACTTCTTCAGCAATTTGAGCAACAGTAGCTCGTCTGTTGGATCGGATCACACAGGCCAGCCTTTGCTCTCCACGTGCATCAATGTGCCTTGACCGCCCATGACCCTGTCGCCAGTCCACCACTGTTCCTTCCTTGGACCACTTTTGATAGATACTGACCACTGCAGACTGGGAACACCCCACAAGATCTGCAGTTTTGGAGATGCTCTGATCCAGTGGTCTAGTCATCACAATTTGGCCCTTCGTCAAACTCAAAGCTCAAATCCTTACGCTTGTCCATTTTTCCTGCTTCTAACATCAACTTTGAGGACGAAATGTTGACTTTCTGCCTAATATATCCCACCCACTAACAGGTGCCATGATGAGGAGATCATCAGTGTTATTCACGTCACCTGTCAGTAGTCATAATGTTATGCCTGATCAGTGTATACAACACAGCGCTGGTCAGAAGGTGTTGACGAATTTCCAGCAGTTAACAACTCTGATACATAAGTTTTATTCAGCATCGTTTTAATTAGAAATAAACAGAAAATTGTAATCCTCTACAAATTGTTGTGAAATCAGAGGGGTTAAACGTGAGTTTCACACCCTGTAGTTGATTATTATCCTTTAACAGCGTGTGTGATTCCTTCCTCGTTTCTCTTCTGTGCTTCTCCACCCTGCTGATAAAAAAATAAAAAATCATTTACACTCCCACTGCTTTTCCAGTCATTTTGGAAGAATCTGGAAACCACATGAGCTATGAATCCTGAACCAGGTATCTCTGCAGCAGGGTGCGGCTCATCCCCCAGAGAGAGAGAGAGAGAGAGAGAGAGAAGGCAAGAAAGACAGGAAGACTGAGAGACAGAAACAAAGAGAAGGAGAGTAAAAGTAAAGGAGAGAAAGACATGGAGAACAGATGAGAGAAAGATGCAGAAAGATAATGGGAGAGAGAGAGAGAGAGAGAGAGAGAGAGAGAGAGAGAGAGAGATGTCATTTCCTCTGTAAGCCACAGTTCAGTGTCTAACCCAAAATAATGGAAATAAAAGTGTAGAAGACGAGTGTAGAAGACGAGTGCAGAAGACGAGTATAAAAGATGAGTGTAAAAGCAGATTATGTAAGAAGGGTTCTGCACAGTGCCAGTTTCTCCCCAGGCCTCGGCTCAGATCTCGGCTCTGCTCCTCCCCTAAACACCTCACGTAAACACTGAGCTTCTGATGGAGAGAAACACAGCACAACGTCACGTGTAAAAAAACATATGATTCCAGTTTTTCTTCTGCAGCAGGTTAATGAGACGTGTGTGAAGAAGGGTTCCTCTGAGGCAGAGTCAGCTGATAGTGTATTTATTCCTCAGCCCGGGCCACGCCCATATTCTCTGCATGCGGTTCTCCACACGTTCTACACGCTGGATCTGACCTGGGCGTGTCGTGAACATGGCAGCTGCTCCGTCCAGAAACACTCCATCATGGGTTAAATCTTCAGCTTTGTTTGTGGGCATGGAGGAGCGCCCCCTGCAGACATACTGCTGGAAACACGCACTGTCTGGAACCAGAACTTTTAGAGTCCACTCATACATTTAAAGGAGAAGTTCACTTCCAGAACAAAGCTCTACAGATAATTTCCGGACCTCTTTGTCACCCAAGATGTTTATGTCTTTCTTTATTCAGTCGTAAAGAAATGATGTTTTTTGAGGAAAGCATTTCAGGATTTTTCTCCATATAGTGGACTTTGGGGGTGCTCGCGAGTCTGACCTTCCACAATGCAGTTTAACTGCAGCTCAAAACCTCGATCCCAGCCCAGGAAGAAGAGTCTTATCTAGCCAAACCATCGGTCATTTTCTTAGAACAATAAAAAATTCTATACTTTTTAACCACAAAAGCTCATCTAGCACTAGCTTTGGGATGGCGTAGGCGGAGCTACGTACTATTTAATCACGTCAAAAGGTCACGTGTGACGTAGGCGGAGCTACAGACCTAGTGTTTACAAAGCGAACGTGCAAAGACCAAAGAAGTGCAAATAAATCAAACATTCTTTACTAACAAAAAGGTACATATAACTTTCCAAACGCAACAACTGTCGTCTGTAGCTCCGCCTACCTCACACATCACCTTCTGAGGTGATTACGAAAATGACGATCGCTACGATAATGGTTCTACATTCAACAGTATTATGTGTAGAAGAATTACAGGTTCTAGATTTAACTTTTTTTACACACATACTCACTCTTCACACACACACACACACTTACTCACTTCTCACTCTCACTCACTCACTCCTCATGCACACTCTTACATACTCTTACACTGTCACATACTCAACACACACACACTTTATCCTCACACTCACACACACACACTTACTCACTCCTCACTCACACACCCAGACACACACTTACACTCTCATACACAAACACACACTCACACACACTCTTACACTCTCACATACTCAAGCACACAGACACACACACTCGTACACTATCACATACTCAAACACACACACACACTGGTGATTAATAAGGGAAAGTATGTGCTGGTAAGAGGAGAGGCTGACGTTTTACCTTCCCGTCTTTGTTTCTGTCCAGCACTTGCGTGTGTGTGTGAGCCAGGATCAGTTACTACTGCAGGGGCAGATAGCGATCAGGGGTCAGAAGGTAAAGTGTGTTCCCTTTTTCCCTTCACACAGTCAGGAAAATGCCGTTTGAGGAAAATAATCAACAGCAACAGTTAACTTTACTGTCCAGAAGTCCAGCAATCTGCCCATGAGGGTATTTAATCGAGATATTTCCTGCATTTTATCCGTTTATGGTCACATTAATCATCACATCACAACCGTTTCAGAGTAAAGCGTAAACTCGAAAATCACCATAGCAACGATTGCACACAGTAAGACGCAAGAACGAGCGTAACATATTTTAAATAAACCTGCAATGCTGAACCAGGTGATGCTCTAGAACACATTCTGACCAATCAGAAGCCAGAACTCATTTCTTCACGTTATGCTAATCACAGCGATAGGAAACTATGCTAGCGTTATCGCTCCTGTTAAGAACCCTTTTGAATGACGAGGACAGATTTTGACAGAATTCAGCAGTGTGTGTGTGTGTGTGTGGCCTTGACTCGCTTTTCTAAAGCGCTAGTCTTCACTAAAATGCAGAAACGCTTTGCATCTGGTTCTGGTCCTGCGCGGAGACCACAGGCAAATCAGCAGATCGTTGAATATGAGAGCAGCAGGAGCAGGAGAGCAGGGCAGGCATTTCAGGAGGGTGAGCGAGTGTGTGTGTGTGTGTGTGTGTGTGTGTGTGTTAATGTGCTTGGCATGGAAACCACCATGCAAATCGGTGCGCGGATGACATCGAAGGAAAGAATTCCCTCCTGGAAAACTCCGCCCTAGAACATGTGGGGTGATCTGAGGGGACCGAGGCTGAAGGGCGAGCCTCGAGCCCACGCAGCAAGGTACGGTGACAGGAAATGACATCACGCTCTTCAGCCCGGCTGCCACCACTAAACAATAGGCGCTCACAAGTAGCGGGTTTCCTTGAATTGTGCAGGTTTCCACATTCACATGAAAACACAGCATACCGCGCTCGCCTTTTTCCACGAGGACCCGATGATCTGTCTTTAGCATCGGCGCAAAACGAAAGCGCAGCACGTACTTAATATTTCACAGCTGCATTAAACACCGCGGTGGAATTTAACACCTTTAGTAAATCAAGGTGACAAACGTCACACTTTAGAAACTTCCGGAAGCGTCGAACGCAGCTTTTAATAGTCCTGAAGCTTGCATGTGCACGAGTGTGAAGTTTTACATGGAGAAAAGCACCACCTGGTGACTATTAAGGGTTCTGCAGTTTGTCCTCCAGCAACCTTTAAAAATTCTTTCAAGAACCTTGCAAGAAGATATATTTTTCTTCCCACGAAGGTTGAAACACGATAAAGAAATTGTTTCTGGTATCCTAGCAACCATTTAACTTAAAACAAAAAATCGTCTGGACAATGTGTTCGCTTTATTTAACCTTATTATAAAATCAGTCCCTCCTTTTTCAAGGGAAAAATCACAAAAACAACCATCACAGTAAGAAATCGGTGAAATCCTGGAGGAACTGAATGACAAACGAATACACAAGATTTCCACAAACCGCTCAAATTCCCCCGCTTCCAAAACTCCAGAAGAGTTCGGATCTCGAGCTACATTTCATCCCTCAGAGAACAAAGCCAGAGAAACCAGACAGGGAGCTAGGAACAACAGATGAAAAGAGAGACCACGCCCACAAAAATTCTCTTGCATGTTATTTATTACATTTCAGAACACAGGGCAGTAAAAAAAAAAAAAAAGGAAATAAAGTGCGATTTGAGCTCAGTGATTGTGAGAGAGAAACAAGTGAGCGAGAGTCTGTTAGACTGGTGTAATACTGGGGTCAAGATCGCAGTTGTGACACAGCAGCTGGACGGAGATGCAGGAGATGATGGACAGCTTGTGGGCGGAGTTTCACCTCGTCTCCGAAGTCTCTCTCTCTCTGCTCATTTCCATTTACTGTCTCTCTGCCTCCCTGCACCTGGCTGCATGCAAAACCACGGCTTTGAAGAATCCGTGTGAATGTTAACGATGTTATTCGGCAGAAATTAAAGCCAAGAAAAAATAAACAACAACAACAACAACAACAAGTGCTTGCTGAAAAAAAAACAGCACGATTTAAACCAGTGGTTATAAACAGAGTGGTTATGAAATAAGGACTGGGTCATGTAGCTCTGTAGATGTTCTCCTAAGACGCCAGGACCTTCTTCTTACACTCGACGGAGCAGAGGAGTTTCCCCTGCAGAGCCATGAAGCGCTGACCAACCAGGCACTTGGAGCAGCCGGAGCACTGAAAACACTGAGGCTCCGCGTGCCAGTGATGCTCACCGTAGGACACGCGCTGCGCCTCGGGCTCGATCGGCTTCTTACAGGACACGCAGTGCTGCACACACACACACACACAGACGCAGGGTTTATAAGACAGCGCTGTTAAATTCCGCAATCTGATTGGTCAATAAGTGACGATTCGTTTCCTGTAACTCTGCAGCCTCACACGTTCATAGTGACGTTTCTATAGCAACGGCTCATTCACAGGGACTATTAAAATGGTGTGTGTCCGTTAAAACACAAAAGAGAAGCCAAAGACTCAGTCAAAGAAAGTTTCCCCAGTGTTCCTGAACTCCAGAGGAATTCATTCTGTTTCCTGTCCAGATCACGGCACTTCCTGAATCCTCATCCCATCAAATAGTATGGATTTCGAAGCCTTCGATCTTAAATTCATTCTTTCCTCCAGCTGTCCAGTACTTGCAATTACTCTGAAGTGTGTGTGTGTGTGTGTGTGTGTGTGAAATCTACAGCTAATTGTTTGTATCCTAAAGGTCGCTCTGAATAAAGGAAATAAAACTCACAAAGCACATGAAAGAGACCAGTTATATTTGAAAGTGAAATATTTCAACATCACGGCATGAGTTTTAGGCAAATATTCAAACACACACACACACACGAGGCAGGAGATGCAAATCGGTGTAATAGTGAGATAGAAAACAGAAAGAAACAACTAGACTAAGTGTGTGTTTTTGTGTGTGTGTGTGTGTATGCATGTGTGTGCTCCTTACCACAGCATGGTTCTTCATGTAGCAGGGCTGACACACCGGCTTGTCGTTCTCCATGACGTAGGTTTCTCCAGCCAGAACGCAGTCGCAGTCGAAGCAGCAGAAGTGCTTCAGGTGCCAATTCTGCCCCTCGGCCTGCGTGTACTCGTTACTGAAGATGAGCTGAAACACACACACACACACACGTTGTCACGGAAACATTCGACAAACACGTCAGGAGTCAACCAAGACGCTGATGATGCCGCGCAGTTAATTGGAATACGTTAACGTTTCCATAGTAACAGTGCTATGTTTATGGAAGGAGTCTGCAGTGTCAGCACTGGAACTTTTTCCAGCACTGAGGAGTACACTCTGGACGTTCCTGGACGTTCCATGACCTTTCAGTGTAACTACAAACGGATAAAAAGTCTCATTATTTGATTTAACGAGTGTGAGGAATTATCTTCAGGAGGCTCAGGTAGTAGAGAATGATCCAGTCTTCATCACATGATCTTCCTGTAACAGCACACTGCTTTCTTCCTCACGCAACTGGGTCGCCATGACAACACATACACGTGGGGGAGGGGGTTTGGTCAAGTTTACTTTGAGATATTTACTAATGTTTGCTAAACAACTTATAGGGGTTTTTTTGTCCTTCAATGAAACATACAGTAACACAGTAATGTTGCATTTTTTTATGAATAAATAAATAAATAAATAAATATTTTAGAATCTAAAGTATTTATTTATTTACAAAGAGAGAGATAGAAAGTTAGATTATTATTTAGATTATACTTTCTGTCTCACTCTGTTTCTCACTCACACTCTCACTCTCTCTGTCTCACTATCTTTCTGTCACACTCTCTGTCTCTCACTGTCTCACTCTCTCTGTCTCATGCACTGTCTCTCTGACTCACTCACTGTCTCCATCTCTCTCTCTGTCTCTCACTCACTCTCACTCTGTCTCACTCTCTGTCAAACACACTCTCTCTGTGTCTCACTCCCTGTATCTCTGTCTCACTCTGTCTCTCACTGTCTTACTCTCTGTCAAACACACTGTCTCTCTGTATCTCTGTCTCACTCTCTCTCTGTCTCACTCTGTCTCTCACTGTCTTACTCTCTGTCAAACACACTGTCTCTCTGTATCTCTGTCTCACTCTCTCTCTGTCTCACTCTGTCTCTCACTGTCTTACTCTCTGTCAAACACACTGTCTCTCTGTATCTCTGTCTCACTCTCTCTGTCTCACTCTGTCTCTCACTGTCTTACTCTCTCTGTCTCACTCTCTGTCAAACACACTGTCTCTCTATCTCTGTCTCACTCTCTCTCTGTCTCACTATCTTTCTCTCACACTCTCTCTCTCTCACTCTGTCTCACTCTCTCTGTCTCTCGCACTGTCTCTCTCTGTCTCACTCACTGTCTCTCTGTCTCACTCATTCTCCTTCTCTCTCTCTCTCTCTCTCTCACCTCATCACACCCGGCGCATCGTGGTTTCTCGCTGTCTCCGTAATGCCGGCCACAGTAGAGCTTTCCCTTCTTCCAGAAGTAGATCATATCCACCAGCAGCTCGTTGCAGGTGCAGCAGACGAAGCATCCCGGGTGCCACAGCTTGTCGTATCCGGCGCGCTCTGCGTAAACTGCCGGGTCGCCGCGGTTCATGACGCGCTGGCAGTGATGACACTCCTGAGGACACGACAGGATATGAGCTCGGGATTGAGGAATCAAAACAGATCCACTGATAAACATATACACAGGAGTGTTTATTTACTGCCAGAGTTTATTTACAGCGCTGTTTATATTCTCATGATTTATTTAACCTTCTGTCACCTTGTTACTCATCTTCCTGTCCTCATATCAGGAATTTAGGAGTCAAATGAAAAGATTAAAACGATTCAGATCAGGAATCATCTACAAGATTGACTTACCAAGAACCTAGAATTTAAACATCACACACAACAGTTAGTTCTGAGTTTGTATTGAACGCTCCATTCAAAGGATATTTTTTGTAAACGAATGTTTCATAGGTCCTAAAAATAATCTAGAGCTGAATCAGTTACCCAGAAGACGGGCTTTTAATGCTTTAATTTAAGCGCGACTCTGTTTGTAGGACAGTCACACTGTTCATCTGGAACTCAATGGAAATCATTAAAAAAAAAAAAAAAGGGAAGAGAGGAAGGTTAGAACATAATGCACCAGTACATGGCGCCATCTGGTGGTGGGAATGAGGTGGCGTCATCCTCTGTCCTCTACCACCGCCAAAAATGAGAAAATAATCAATAACTTAATAAAAAAAATAACAAATAAATAAATGAGATTAGAGATAAAAACAACCATCTTATTTTTTTTTCCATTTCTTTTTTCTACTTTATCCTAATCTACATTTCACAGACATCGTATAGACATAATATGCAGCTATAACTCTCCAAATGATGACGTAACAGTGTAGAAATATACACAATAAAAGTGAAAGAATTTCAAATAACAGCATGTTTAATGGCTAAATTTTAAGGTATTTTTGAATTTTTAAGAATTTAAGGGGTTTTTTTTGCTTACTTTGCAGACATATTAGTCTAGTTCAGCACTGTGCAGTAATTTTATATATATATTTTTTATTTTATTTTATTGGCTTGTTAAGTCTAAGGTTCAATTGAAGCCATTTCTCTAAAACATTTGCTCGGCATTGCAGGGAAACATCGCTAACCAGGTTTAAATGACTTTACAGACTATTTTCTTTTAACCCCAGCTGTTTCAGTTGGTCTGAATTTTAACTCTCAGGTGCAGACGATTAAGTCTTGTATTATATCATGTAATTTTTATTATAATAAAATGTATTATTGTTTTATTTATTTTTTAATTATTGATTTTTTATAAATTGATTATAGACATTGGAGTTTATTTAATTTTCTGCATTTTCTTTTTAAATTTATAGTGTTGAAGTTAAACTAAATTTAACTAAACTTTAACTCCAATCGAAACCTTATCCTGGATTCAATCCTGATTCTTCTGTTCGTCTTGAGATCTGATATTTTACCAATACACATTTTTTTTCTTTTTTTTATTCCGATCATTTCAGTTAGGACTGGCTAGGAAAACATATCGGAAGGAATTTGTCATTTCTTTACTCCATCTAATATTCTGGAATGAATTATTCTGGAAATGTGGACCATGTCATCTACAGGATTAAAATGAACCCAGAAACTACAACAAACCTACAATCCGAGTTCATCCCAGATCACTGTAGACTTAGCATTGTTTAAATGAAATGCTAATTGTTACTAACAGAAAAGGATATGATTTTGAGAAATGATTTATTCTGAATACAGGAATCAGTTCCATATATAAATATATAGTCCTGTCTATCACCTTTTTTGAAAATATACAATGTTTGCGCATGTTTCTATAACGTGTAAACTTGAATATAGAACACAAATGATGCTTCTTTATCATAAACACTTACGTATTTCCCAGCAGGTCCGGCCCCACTTCCAGCCCCCACTGCACCCGGGATCCCGACCTTCCCCACGGCAGCCGTGCCCTGGTCCCCGGGTGCTCCAGGGTTCACACCAGTGCCTGCTTGAGAGCCGAGCTCCTCAGGGAGGGTCAGGTCTCCGATACCCAGAGCCTCGTCCTTGTACTTGCGCACGTACTGCTGCATTTGTTTGACCTCACCAGGTGAGAGCTCGTGACAGCGCTCCGGATCCTGGTCGTGTTCAGGTAGCTGCTTGGCCATCTGCTTCTTGCGGTAATCTGCTCCCTGAGTGCCTGCTATGGGCCGGCGTTCTGGTGGAAGCAGCTCCATGTAACGCAGAGCCTGGAGCAGAAAGATGATCATTAGAGACATTAGGGTTGGGGAAAGAGCAGAGCATGTAACATTAATGTCTGAGGAAAATATATTTTTATGAAAAAAGCAATCGGAGAAATTCTTCTAGAATAGGTAGGTATCAGGCTTCTGAAGAGTGGGGTCAGTTCCTTGTCAGGGTTTTCATACAAGTTCCAAGCAACAAAAATCTCTGCTCCTTCAAATGTACATAGATCTAAATGATAAAAGTATGAAATAAATGCTGGAATCCTTACCAACTTCTGGTTAACCCCAGGAGGAGCCCACTCGTAGGTGACTGCTTTGACCACATCCTTTTTGGCTGCCACGGCAGCAGGAGTGACTGCAGTAGCAACAGGGGCAGCAGAAGGGATACCGTGACCTGCGGCAAAGGAGCCGCCGGGAGCAGAGGGGAAACCCTGGCCTGCAGCAGATGGAGCACCCTTGTGAGGGACAGAGGGGGCGCCCTGGCCGGGGACAGAGGGAAAACCTTGTCCTGCAGCAGAAGGAGCACCCTTATGAGGGACAGAGGGGGCACCATGGGCAGGAACAGATGGGGTGCCGTGGCCAGGGACAGAGGGGGCGCCGTAGCTGGGGACAGAGGGGGCGCCGTGGCTGGGGACAGAGGGGGCGCCTTGGCCAGGGACAAAGGGGGCGTCTTGGCCAGGGACACCATGGGAATAGACAGGACTCACTGTCCCCGCAGTACCAGCCACTGCAACAGGTACCGCGGTCCCTACAGCAGGCGTGCTGATAGTTATGGTGAGCTGGCTGCCTTGGTAGGAAGGAACTCCATCTTTCTTTAGCTTGGCTATGAGGCTCGTGTACTTGGTGTCTTCGAAAAGCCGCCCCACCTTCTGGTTCTCTTCCGTCTGCAGCTGCACATCGTGGTCTTCTAACCCGCACTTGCAGTTGCGACAGATCTTTCTGTTAAAATGATGAATGAGGATGATAAATTCTCTCAGTACTGTCAAAAGTTTAAATGTTACATAGGAAACCAAAATGAGACCAGCGTTTGACCACAGCTTCACCGACCACACAGCCAAGCCGGGAATGTGGAAACCGCTCCAGTACGAGGAGCAGCAAAACTACGCTAGAGGTTTTAGTGTATCATTACAGCACTGGTTTGGTGTCTTGGGCAAGTAATAACACGAAGAAGCAGCCAACAGCCAACAAAAAGGAAGTTAAGTTTCACAACTTAAAGATAACAAGAGCATAAAAAAAACGTGTTTCTCGGTATCCAGTGTGTCTGATTACATTTATGGCTGATTGTTTCATGCAGAAAATGTTTTGCAGTCGCAGTTAAATTGAAAAATCTTTTTACAAACCTCCAGAAGTGAAGCTCAAAGCCCTCGCACTTGTCCTTGCATTTCAGACACGCTGCTCCAGCTCCGATCTCATGGCCCAGGGTCATCTGCAGGGTCAACACCGTCGCTTAGTTAGACATAAACTCAATTTGAAACATTAGATCCTTTAGGTAAAGCAAAGCAAAGCAGCTCTGATGAGAGTTTGGTGCAAATCTTTTGGAACGCAAGGTGTATGCAGACATTTATACGACAGCCTGGTTGGTTTCTCGATTCTGATTGGTCAGAAAGTGTCAGTTAAGTAGAACAGCTAAAAATCAATAACAAATACGTTATGGCTTCTATAGTAACAGCTCGTTCATGATGACTTACATAATGGACGCTTCAGATAATTGCGTTACAGAACGTGTGCAGTTGTTGATTCGTATTTAACATTCCCGAACGTGTCATGGGGTAAAACTGGGAAACTTTATACACATCTCAGGCTACGCTGTTATTAATCTGGAAGAGCCGAGGAAACGAATGTTTACAGCTGCTATACTGTTTCAGGGACATTGCGCAATAGTCAACTATAATAGCTATAAGTGGATAAAAAGCATGAGGTGTAGTTCATTAAAAAAATACGAAAAAGTACGAACGTTTTATTTACACACGTTTTATTGTTTAGAATATAGTTTGTTAATTTCGACAATTAAAAATCCTCAAGGATTTAAGATCTTTCAAATCCTACTCCGCCAGATTTCCACACAATCTGCCCAAAAACCGAAATACCTTTTCGTCCAACCATTTTTATCTCCATCTCTACACACAGACTCTTCATTTACATACTTAAATCATGATATCATGCCTGTTCTGCTCTCTTGCCATTTCAGTCATTTTCACTTTTGCTGCCAAACCTCTCTCTTTTTTCTTTTTTTTTTTTATTCCTTTTGAATACAGATCACTCCCAGCCTGTGCTCCGAGCCGTCCCGACACGGCCGTGTCTATATAAGGCCAAGTATTTGAAGATGTGCAGAAAGCCTTGAGGGCTCCAATGACTTCCCGCTGCTTACAGAGCAGATGTCTTTACTTCTAAAACATGAAGCAGCCCACAATCATGACGAAACTAGCCAAGCATCTGGCTTTAAGACCAGGTTCTGACTAACGATTATACTTCCAGCCCATTTATTAACAGCGAGCCTCATTTATCACGCTTAATTAAGCCATAAATTAAGACTAGCCTTTCAATGAGGACAAAAGTAATGGTGCCCTATAAAAGAAGGAAGAATTATTGTCTGTCTATTGATTCCGACACGCTGTAAGGTCCGAGCTGCATTACTAGAAGATTTCTCACACCACATTTAGGAGACGCTAAATTTACAGTTTAGTCGCCATTGTCTTGTTTCTGTGAGCCTTTTATGGGATATGTGGGTGTGGCTAAATCTGAATCAGCTAAGCCATGAGCAGGAAGATTATTAATAGAATGGGAGCATGAAGAAGTTCAGCTAATTTGTAGATTTTTTTTGGTCTAAAACAAAATTGTTCAATAAAAAGCGCACAATTATCATTATTTATGTACGCACCAGTCACTGAAATCAATTGAGAGCAAAAAAAAAAAGTGGTTTTCAAGTCTAGACTGCGCCGCTTTGTGGTAAATCACACACTCTGTCGACGTTACACACTCTTCTGAAAGACCTCACATTAGTCAGCGTGTCTTAAGTAAATATCTGTCTGTGAGGTTTTCTTCATAGACTTAACAGACTCCATTTTGTAGACACAAAAAGCAATGAGGTCATCAAAAAAAAAAAACATCACTCCAGCTCCATGCTTAACCTCAGATCAGATTTACAGTCAGTGGTGAAGTTATTATGAGTCTATAAACAATTACATTGGGATTAAAAATGACTAAAAGTCCACTGTTAGAGTCATTACATCGTGAGTTTGATCATTCGGACAAAACAGTGGGGCAAAAATTGTGTAGATAGAGCTTGTGCTAGAAGTTGAAAACAATTGTTGGTGTTAATGGTTCCAAAAATTGTCAAGGTTTTCTACGAAAACATGCGTCAAACCTTTTCTCCAAACTCACATCTCACGATTAACTAACGAGAATAGTGAGGGATTCTGGATTCTGATTGGTCAGAAGGTGTGGATTAAACTTAGAATTAACGGCAGATTTGACAGTAGAGCATCAGTAAATCTCAGGTTAGTATTAACTTATTCTTGATGTTGGCTCCGTGTCATGACCCACCCTGAGCTCTGAGCCCAGATTCCTAACAAATCAGGATGTGTAATTACATACAATTTATACACACACACACACATTATATATATATATATATATATAATATATATATGCGCAACAGTGAGTACATTTTCAGATGAGTTTTTACACTCTGAACTTTCTCGGTAACATCACAAAAACGAAGAAAAAAGGAGCTGGTGAAGCAACTGTAGTTTGTAGCTGCTATTAGGTAAGCGGTAAAAGGAAGTAACTTGTTTTAACGTCTTTCTTTAATTAATCAGCAGCTTAATTGTTGATAAACTGCTTTGAGATAAGAGGAAGTGTGTGTGTGTTTGCTCCGGCTTCTCCGGTTTCCTCCCACTGACCATAAACATAAACATACAGTAAGGAGGATCAACTATGCTGTGTGTGTGTGTGTGTGTGTGTGTCTCTGTGTGTTTTGCCCTGTAAGGGACTGGTGCCCCATTTCCCAGGATAACCTACGGATCCACCTCTACCCTGACCGGTATAAAGAGCTCACTGAAGATGAATGAATGAATGAATGAATGAATGAATTAAATTTTCTATATATTTTTTTTGGAATCAGCATTGAACAGTTTATTCCTCATCTTATCTTTAAACGTCTTTCAATTACATGTTTAATGTTTTGTCCTTTTTTGCTTAAGATATTCCTACACATTGATTGACCTTATTTACTTTTTATATCTGATATTTAGAAAAAAGTGACATTTTATGACATGCAAAAAATTAATACATTTTTTTTTTAAAGGAAACCATCAAAAAATATATATACATATACTGTGGATTTGTTTTAAAAAAAAATTTTTAATAATAAACTGTTATAAACATATTCTGGTACATACTAAAGGACTGATAAAAAATTTTACTTGTTAATTAATTTATTTATTTATTGAGTATGAATTAAAGCCATGCTGGTGGTTTATTATTTCTCAGATCAGACCTGCTACCTTCAGGGCGTGGCCACATGACTCGGGTCGTTTCCCAAACCACCAAAACTGCACTAAATACTTACTTTTAAAAGACATTACGCTTCATATAAAAGCTATAACGCTCTCTTTAAGTGCTGTAATGTGCGGATGAACACGTGACCTCTGACACAGAAACAGTATAAAGAAAGCTCTTTAAACATCTGATCACGGAACAAACTCACCTTTTTTACTTCCTTCTCGATTTCCATGGTCAGTTGGAGCTGATTTTTCTCCCCACAAAAATATGTATATGGAAAAAATAATCCTAGTCGAAGAAATGAGTTTGGTCAAACGGTCAGTGTGAGACTGGGGCAGATCTTTCACTTTTTGCCCTCTCCCTCTCCCTCTCTCTCTCTCTTTCCTGCACCTCGGCTGTTCATCTCATTGTTAAGCAAAGACGCTTCCGCTATTTCTCAATGCGCAACTCTCAGCCAATAGGAAGTCGACATCGGAATTGAACCACCAATCACAGGCGAGAATCTGCGTTGAGGGCGGGGAGAGGAGGGACCTGCAGTGTGAAGCTATTGTATTGACTGTAGCAGTGAGTCAGAGCCGCTGACTTCATCACTTTACTTAACTTTAAAATATCACGGCAAACATCTATCTATCTATCTATCTATCTATCTA